>NC_060196.1:14595842-14895842 GCF_021184085.1 Oncorhynchus gorbuscha | reverse complement strand
ACCAATCCTGGTGGCCTATTGGAGCAGATTAGTGATGAGTTCGACAAGGTCGCACATGTGGATATGAGCCAAGCAATAGGCTCCTGTTGTAGTCACGAGAGTCTGGCTATATACAGCAAACGTTCATAATTGGGCGACACGGTGTAGTTGATGAGACTACGTTGAGTCACAGCTCCCATATATTGACCCCATTTATCTACAACTGTCCCACCTCTTCTATTACAACTGCACAAGGAACTGTTCTCACCTATTAACGGCTCAACTTTGCAGACAGCACAATCTCACTCCAGATCGTATCATATAATTAGGTCGTACTGCCTATTCTACGATGGCCAAAGTCTTGGTAGACAAACAGCAACATGCCCTTGACACTGGGAAACAAACTGTGCCCATAGCCCTATGTTCCACTCAATCAAAGCTGGAAAGGGACACTAGGGAGCTTCTAGGCCACATTACTGCATTGGGTATGCGTACACCCAAGTTCAAACTGAGGTTTACAGTGAGACTTTCATCTTTTACCAGATACAAGACAACTAACTATGACCTGCCTAGGTTATCTGGGATTGAGTAGAACCTTGGATGAGATACAGACACTGGGATCTGAGCACCAGCCCTACCACAGCTTTATGTCCGAGGTACAAGCACCCTGTGTTTATTATCTGGAGAAGGGGAGATGTGACGTCAATGAGCCTCAAACTCCGTTCGGCACAGGGTTTATCTGCCCCAGAACAATGGCCAACGGAGACTTCGATTTAGCTATCACCTTAAGCGTCGATCAAGATCTCACACATCACACCAACATTGAGGTGAACAACAACTGCTCGGAAGATCTCAAGGAGGCCTTGAAAACGGGCACCTCAGGGGATATTTGTAAGGTGTTGAGGCCTATGGAGAAGGTTGTCTATTATGTGCTGTTCAACACCTTGAATGAGATCTTGCAAGGACTGGAGTGAAGAGTACAGCGTCTACCCAAGCATAAGGCATATACCTAACAGTAACTAAGTTAATATCAATGCAGCTGTGGTGAGTCCCAGCTCAGTCAGTACATGTGATATACTATGTCGAAAGCAAGAGGGGTTTACTGTACTTTCTCTGTAGATTATGTAGTGATTAGACGGGGTAAACAGGACCTCAACTCTCATGGTCTGTTTATGAATGACACTGTGATGGATAAAGACTTTAACTACGACCTCTTAGTAGACCTGGCCTCCTCCTTTAGGGGAGAACACAGCTCTATTCTGGACCCAGAGCTGCTTGTCAATGAATACACCCGGTACATAACCAATAAGCTGAAGTGCTTCCAAAGACAATCGCCGCTCGAGCAACGCCGCGTACTGTTCGTGTCTTCCAGTTACATACCCAGACCCTTGATCGGGATCACAGGGGCTAGGATTGAGATGATATCCATTTTTTTCAACTGTTTCAACAAAGTGTATGTGGTGAACGGGGAGTCGCTGTGCAACCAGGAGTTTGTGGACAAGTGGAGTACGGCAACCCGGCTCCCTGGACATCTGCTGGAAGCTGATGCTGTTCTGGACAGTTACACACCTGTGCCCTTGAGCGACGCAACGCGTTTATCACTCTTTTCAGGTGTGCAGGACGAGGATATTCAATTGGATACGTATCTCCTGTACACAGAGGACCATATCACCTATATCAAAAAGTCTCAGTATGTCATGCGTCTTAAGCTACAGTGGAGATCTAAGGCTGGAGTGTTCGACAGGAAGCATAACTGTCACTACGTGATACAGCCATGCGGTGAAATTGTCTTTATCCGTGAATTTCACTCCTTGAAAAGTGTGTTTCTCCTTAACAAACTGATTTCCTTGTTAGCGTATATATTTTGATCCTGCTTCTAAAGGCTATGCTGTATATACATGTGGGTCTATGTCAATTATTACAATCTGTACAGTGTTGTGTAATACACAGTGACACCTGGCGTATGTGACTTGTATTGCGTTTCACACTCAACACTTTGATAAGGGCCATCATTTCCAGACCATGGAACAGGACCTGATCATGTGTCCCCATACATTGGTCGGATACACGGGGTAACCACTCGCCTCTACACAGCCAGAGCTACAATGTCATTAGTCTGCAGTGACAGAGATACGGTTAAGATCTCTCCAACCATGTACGTTGTCAGTTGTATGTAGCTGGACCACACCCCTGATACACTTAACGCTCCCGTGGTCCTGGGGGTCGGGGTGACCCAGGTCCTGTGTGTGGAGGGCTCCCCTTTCTGCGCTCTGCGCTCGCGGGTCAGAGCGACCCAGGCCCTGTGTTTCCAGGGCTCTGCGCTCTGCACTCATGGGTCAGAGCGACCCTGCCAGCCACTGGCGAGGCGTGTGCCTTTGAGCATAGTAGAGAGTCTGCGAGTGTTAGAGTCGTGCTCTGCGCTCTGCACTCGTGGGTCAGAGCGACCCAGGCCCTGTGTTTCCAGGGCTCTGCGCTCTGCGCTCGTGGGTCAGAGCGACCCGGCCAGCCGCTGCACAGGTCCGGACGTGCTCTGGGCTCACCGCTCTGCGCTCATGGGTCAGAGCGACCCGGCCCTGTGTTTCCAGGGCTCTGCGCTCTGCGCTCGTGGGTCAGAGCGACCCAGGCCCTGTGTTTCCAGGGCTCTGCGCTCGTGGGTCAGAGCGACCCGGCCAGCCGCTGCACAGGTCCGGCCGTGCTCTGGGCTCACCGCTCTGCGCTCGTGGGTCAGAGCGACCCGGCCAGCCGCTGCACAGGTCCGGACGTGCTCCGCTGTGTACTAGAGAGCAGCCAAGTGTTGTAGTTGCGCTCTGCGCTCGTGGGTCAGAGCGACCCGGCCAGCCGCTGCACAGGTCCGGACGTGCTCCGCTGTGTGCTAGAGAGCAGCCGAGTGTTGTAGTTACGCTCTGCACTCGTGGGTCAGAGCGACCCGGCCAGCCGCCGCAAAGGTCCGGGTACGTGATGCACTGGGGTGGTCTTTGGGACATAGAGTCCTTGTTGTGATAATCTCGTAGGTGGAGATAGTCACACGTCTACCTTTGTACACGGTTCCATATGCACCCGTTGCCTAGAACAGGGCCTCTCTTGTATTTCTCCATTCTGATTGGTATAGTGGTTCAGTTATAGTAGCTTATATATAGCCTCATTGACTTTTGACGGGGGTTGTTAAGGTCTGACCAAACAGTGCTGTGTATTCCACATCTGTCTGACCAATCCGACCACAGATGCACAAGTCAACCATGATGCTGCCTCAAGCTTGGTAATCCGACAATGGTTCCTTTGAGGACCCGATTAGGACAAGAACGTCCAGCCATTCATTTGCAATATAAGCACGATGATGCTCCTAGCTTGGTAATTGGAGGACCTGTCCTACAAACACCTGTTCTATCTATCTTGCCTCACTATCAAAGGGTGCTGTTATCCTGCAAGAATGGCCCAGCACTTATACCGGTCTCACCTACACTTCCAGATAAATGGAACCTTCTCACCACAGAATGGTATCCTGTCCATAGAGACACTGTTAGAGAACACATCCTTTGACAATGGACCAGGCTCCAAGGGTCTGACAGACCTTAAGATGTGCATTAGGAAATTCCTCGATTGCGCCGTAGGTCATACACTGTCACTGTGTTAAACGGACAAGGGTAAGGTAGTGAGCTTGTGTAACACATTGATTCTGTCTCCTTATCCCTCCCTCAAGGTTCAGAGACCCCAGGATAACGGAGTTCCGCTTGCATTCAGCCTGAGTGGATATATCGCCGTGAGAGATCTCACCGAGTCCCAGTTCGGGAGCATAGCATGTCCGGGTCTGTCTATTTACACAGAGGGTAAAATCAGTTTTGGTCGTGCACAAAGCAAGGCTTTAACTGCTTTGGAAATGGCAATACTGTTCTATTTTACTCCCCTCTCACTATGTACTGGGTTGGACACGATGCATATATAAAGCGCTCCGCATGATGTGATAACCGCTGAGTGCCACTCTCCACCCGGCGCTACGATCGACCACTAAGTCGCGACTAAGCCCGCTACGGGATCCAGGCTGTGACTTGTACCCGTGCCACACACTTGTTAACCAGAGTTGAACAGGGCTCCAGATGACACTCGTTCTGACACAATGAATGATTGTGAACAGTTTCTGTTGCAGTTGTACGTGAAATACATGATGATGTTACCAGATTCACTCTGTGTTTGTGAGTTTTATTGTACACACACACACACTTGTGTAGCATTTCATCATTTTATTATTGTTCATTTGCAGTGGATCATTTGCAATGGATACAGACACAATGGTACATTGACATGGTTATATTCTCAACAATATACAAGTGATACATACTAAAAGCAAACCTGCGCCACTATCCTGGCAATGCGGATTGGGCTATTTGTTACATGCCGGGTGTCCGAGATCCACACCGGACCCTTCATCCGTGGCGGCTACCGGTTGTCCTACATCCACACCTGCTCCTTCTGAGCTTGCCCCTTCCACACTTGGTCCTTCCATCATCTCGCTCATATCCCTCCCCATTCCATCTAGTCCACAGAGTGGCAGGTAGGTAGAGAGCAACACTCGGCACACCACATTCTTCATTGCGCACCAGATGTCTTCCATGTTATAACCCCGTCCCTTGTTCAAGATGAGTATCATGTTCTTGGGACACCTAGGACCAGTCTCAATCCTAGTCTGATGCTGTAGAGTTTGATCGATCTCCGTGGTAAGGCAAACATCAAAGTCGTCCTGGGTTGGTTGTTTCACGTCGCCGGAGCAGTTTGACACCCGAGAAGATGTTCCCGGAGCTTTGTCAGCAGCAGCAGCAGCAGCAGCAGCAGCAGCAGCAGCAGCACCTACAACGCTTATAAATGACTTACATACCATTTGAGCCCTATACATATAGGTGTGATAGATGCTGTGCCTATACGGGCACTCGTGTATATCCTGCAAAATGGCCATCATTTTTCTGTTGCCCTCCACAGAGATAGACGTATTGACTCTGCCGTAGCTTGACATCATCAATTTGAAAGTTAATGTGAAAGGAGGGCCCGATGTTGCAAATTCGACCATACGGTTGAACATATCATCAGCTGCATCGGTCATATCGGCCGTATCCCTCGTCTCAGCCCAAAGCCAGGGGCTGCTTTCGTCAGTTAACATCAGGAAGCGATTGCTACCTTGGCATACCAGTGAAGGCTCCTGTGTGGGTTTGCCATTGAAGCCTGAGTTCGATGCCATTGCAGAAGCTACCGTTGAAAGAGTGTCTACACCACCACCACCACCACCACTAGCTTATATAGGAAACGTGATAGCCTAGAAGATGTGAGACACAACTATGATGTGAGGTTGGATTACCTGGCCAACCGATGGATGTTTCAGTACTAAGCCGAAGGGTGTTGTTGCTAGGTCTACCCAGTCCGGCCGGCCGGCCGGCCCTAAGTAGAGAGGATAATAATATTGTCAGTGGCAACACCCTCACACACACACACAAAGTGACCGGCTCGCCACCCGTGCCAAGTGCGCTCTTGCCCGCAGCTCAGCGGACCCGCTCGGCTCCACCGATCGGCCATGGCCGCGCGTTTTACGGCCGCGCAGGTTCTAGAACAGATCTTGTCCAGCGTGGACCAAGAAGACTACTCGGATTGCCAGGAGGAGGAGGACGAAGAGGTTTCGGAAGAGGAAGACAGCGAGGAATACAACCCCGAGAGCCGCGAGGTCGACGATGCCTCTTCTCCCTATTCTGGGGAAGAGCAGCCCGAGGAAGAGGCGCCCGAGGATGAGCACGAGGACGAGCACGAGGACCGCGGCGAGCAAGAGATCTCCTTGGCCCCGGACCGACGGGAGCCTCCGTTGCTGTCGAAAAACGGCAAAATCGAGTGGTCCCCCGTGGCCTACGGTCGCCACCGCGGGGCCGGACCAGACTCCGGGACCCACGGCCTATGCCGCGACACAGGCCCGCGACATCGCGTCCGCCTTCCACCTGTTTGTCACACCGGCGATAGAAAGGATAATTGTGGAAATGACGAACCTGCACGGGGCCAGAAAATACGGCGACGGCTGGCGACCCATGGACGCCACGGACCTGCGCTCCTACCTAGGGCTGCTGATCCTAGCGGGCGTCTACAGGTCCCGGGGCGAGGCCGCGGCAAGCTTGTGGGACGCCGAGAGCGGCAGGACCGTGTTCCGAGCCACCATGTCGCTCAAGGTCTTTCACAGGTACTCGAGGCTGCTGCGATTCGACGACCGCCAGTCGAGAGCCGCCAGACTCGCCACGGACAAACTCGCAGCCATACGGGAGGTCTGGGACCTGTGGGAGGTGCGGCTGCCGGCCCTCTACAACCCGGGGCCCGACGTGACGGTGGACGAGCAACTGGTCCCGTTCAGAGGTACTGTGCTTGTGCTTGTGCGCATGCGTGCGTGCGTGCGCATGTGCTTACATGTCTACACAGAGCGTGTGTAACACAAAAGTTGGCCCTTGTCTACCCCGGTTGCACACAGTAACCACACAAATGTCTTGTCCCCTTTCCAAAAAGGCCGCTGTCCCTTCCGTCAGTACATCCCCAGCAAGCCGGCCAAATACGGCATCAAGTCGTGGGTGGCCTGCGACGCCAAGTCCAGCTATGCTTGGAAGATGCAAGTGTACACCGGCAAGGCGGCCGGCGGAGGCCCCGAGAAGAACCAGGGGATGCGTGTCGTCCTCGATCTGACAACGGACCTGAGTGGTCGCAACGTCACCTGCGACAACTTCTTCACCTCCTACGACCTGGGCCAGCGGCTCCTCGAGAGGAACCTCACCATGGTGGGCACGTTGAGAAAGAACAAGGCCGAGCTCCCGCCCGCGCTGCTCGAGTCCAGGGGCAGACAGGTCCTGTCCTCCAGGTTCGCCTTCACGCCCACCGCCACTCTGGTGTCCTACCTGGCAAAGAGAAACAAGAACGTGCTACTCTTGAGCACGCTGCACACAGAGGGCCACATCAGAGATCGCTGCGACAAGAAGCTGGCCCTCATCCTCGACTACAACTGCAACAAGGGCGGCGTGGACAACCTAGACAAGGTGGTGGGCACCTACAGCTGCAGACGGATGACTGCCTGCTGGCCCCTGGTCGTCTTCCACAACATCCTCGACGTGTCCTCCTACAACGCCTTTGTCATATGGCGAGAGGTCAAGCCTGACTGGATGCCTGGCAAGCGGAACAAGCGCAGGGTGTTCCTCGAGCAGCTGGGAAAGGCACTCGTGAAGCCGCTGATCCAAAGAAGGCAGCATCTGCCCCGCACCGAAGCGGCCTCAGCGCTTGTCAAAGTCCTACAGAGTGCTACGGCGGCGCCTCCTGAGCAACAGCGCCAGGGCACGGCCGCTGCCCCGCTCGTTGCCCCGGCCACCGGGGCAAGTAAGAGGAAGAGGTGTCAGCTCTGCCCACCCAAGAAGGACTCCAAGACACACACGGTGTGCTGCAGGTGTAAGAAATACATCTGCAAAGGCTGTTCACACGCCTACTGTCGCACTTGCGCACATTGGGCCTTTAGCCAGGACGGGACAGGGTGACCCGGAGGACACGGGGACTAGACACAGTACCAGGACAACGGGAGGGTTAAGCGCCAAGTGTAATGATCTGATAGGATTGAGGAAGTAAAATCAGGATCTGGCAGATTATTAATTAGATGCTTTCGTGAGAAACACAAATGTAGAGCAAAGACGCCGTCAGATAACAATTAGTGAAACCACAACTAGGTACCTACCGCCCAGTTTACCTTGAGAGGAATGCGGATAGACATACCAGATCGCTGTTAAATTATTCAGGACCTCTTAAAACATTCAGCTTTGACTTTAAAGTTTTATTATACCTTTATACTGAATATTTGAACGTGGGTTTTAAGAAATTATGCTTCTGTTTCCTGTTTGACTATCAATTAGGTCAACGTACTTTCCAACATGTTATTATTGGAAAACATCAAAATGCAGACATCTCTGCCTTTTACCTTTTTGTAACCTATAAGCTGGCATATTGGTCTATAGTTCTATTTCAGGTAAGGGGTTTTCTCTACAATGTGTCAGTTACATGTCAAATATCGGAAGTATTTGAAATATGTCAGTTACATACAGTATGACATGCAGTCAGGTCCAATATTGTATGACTGTATGAAGTGCTTTGAGAGGCTACTCAAGTATCCTATCACCTCCACCTTACCTGTCACCCTAGATCCACTTCAATTTGCTTACCACCCCAATAGGTCCACAGACGATGCAATCGCCATAACACTGCACACTGCCCTATGCCATCTGGACAAGAGCAATACCTATGTAAGAATGCTGTTCATTGACTATAGCTCAGCATTGAACACCATTGTACCCTCCAAGCTCATCATTAAGCTAGAGGCCCTTAGACTCAACCACACCCTGGACATTTGGATCCTGGACTTCCTGATGGGCCCATAGGTTGTGAAGATAGGAAACAACATCTCCACTTCGCTGATCCTCAACTCTGGGGCCCCACAATGGTGTGTTCTCAGCCCCCTCCTGTACTCCCTGTTGACTGCTTGGCCATGCACGCCTCCAACTCAATCACCAAGTTTGCAGATGACACAACAGTAGTAAGCATGATTACTAACAACTACAAGACAGTCTACAGGGAGGTGGTGAAGGCACTCGGAGTGGGCTGTCAACAAAATAACCTCTCACTCAACGTTACCAAATCAAAGGAGATGATCGTGGACTTCAGGAAACAGCAGAGGGAGCATCCCCTATCCACATCGACAAGATAGCAGTGAAGAAGGTGTAAAGTGTTAAGTTCCTTGGCGTACACATAACATACAAACTGAAATGGTCCACCCACACAGACAGTGTGGTGAAGAAGAAAGTGACATCATTAACTAGTGATTAGTGATTCATTTATTAAATTGGCCAATGATTTCAAGTCTGTATGTAGACAGCAGCCTCTCTGTGTTAGTGTCAGCTGTTTAACAGTCTGATGGCCTTGAGCTAGAAGCTTTTTTTCAGTCTCTCAGGCTCAGCTTTGATGCGCCTGTACTGACCTCGCCTTCTGGGTGGTAGCAAGGTGAACAAGCAGTGGCAACAAGCAGTTGCCCTTGATGATATTTTTGGCCTTCCTGTGACATCGGGTGCTGTCCTGGAGGGCAGGTAGTTTGCCCCTGGTGATGCGTTGTCCAGACCGCACCACCCTCTGGAGAGCCTTGCGGTTGGGCGCGGTGCAGCCGCTGTACCAGGCAGTGAAACAGCCCGAAAGCTTACAGACTGCACTTTAATTTCACACTCATTGTCTGATTTCAAATCCAAACCTTTGGATTATAGGGTCAAAAGAAGAAGAAAAATGCTTCACTGTCCAAATAATTATGAGGGGGCACTGAACCTTTTATCAAAGGCCTAATACTACTGTACAGTAGACCTCTTTTTACTTGCACACAATATACTGTAGCTGGATCGCCCTGTCCTGTCGCTAGGGGTCCACAGCCCTGCAGCTCCAAAACCCCACACATCCCACTCAGCTTTAGGATCTTAGTGAAATATTAATTATTGGTTTCAGGTGTGTTAGGCCAAGGCCAGTGACAACCAACCCCAGGGCCAGGACTGAGCAGCGCAGCAACTAGTGATTGCTTAAATAGGTATTTCCCCTGATGCAGCTCTGGCTGCTTCATGCAGACTGACAGCTCTGACTGCTTCATGCAGACTGACAGCTCTGACTGCTCCATGCAGGCTGACAGCTCTGACTGCTCCATGCAGGCTGGCAGCACCTTGCAGACTGGCAGCTCCTTGCAGACTAGCAGCTCCTTGCAGACTGGCAGCTCTGGCTGTTTTATGCAGACTGACAGCTCTGGCTGCTTCATACAGACTGACAGCTCTGACTGCTCCATGCAGGCTGACAGCACCCTGCAGATTGGGAGCTCAGGCTGCTCCATGCAGACTGACAGCTCAGGCTGCTCCGAACAGGCAGGAGTCTCCAGCAGCGCTGTAGAGGAGGAAGGCTCTGATAGCGCTGAACAGGCGGGAGACTCCGACAGCGCAGGAGGGAAGGAAGGCTCTGGCTGTGCTGAACAGGCGAGAGACTCCGACAGCGCAGGAGGGAAGGAAGGCTCTGGCTGTGCTGAACAGGCGAGGTGCACAGAAGGCCTGGTGCGTGGTGCTGGTACTGGTGCTACAGGATTGAGGACACGCACAGGAAGCCTGGTGCGGGGAGCTGCTACCGGAGGACTGGTGTGTGGAGGTGGGTCTGGATAGACCGGACCGTGCAGGCGCACTGGAGCTCTTGAGCACCGAGCCTGCCCAAGCTTACCTGGCTCGATGCCCACTCTAGCCCGGCCAATAGGAAGGGCTGGTATGAACCGCACCGGGCTATGCACCTGCACTGGAAACACTGTGCGCTCCATAGCATAACACAGTGCCTGCCCGGTCTCTCTAGCCCACCGGTAAGCACAGGGAGTTTGCGCAGGTCTCTTACCTGGCATAGCCATACTCCCATTAAGCCCCCTCCAAAAAATGTTTTTGGGCTGCTTTTCGGGCTTCCATCCAACCGTGTTCCCTCGTATCGTCGGCTCCTATCTCCGGCTGCCTCTGCTCTCCTTAGTGCCTCCACCTGTTCCCATGGGAGGCGATCTCTTCCGGCCAATATCTCCTCCCAAGTGTAACAACCTTTACCATCCAACACGTCTTCCCATGTCCATTCTCCGAATAATTCATCTTCCTTTTGCTGCTCCAGCTGTCGCTGCCTGTTTATACCAGCGCATCTCCGCTTTAGCCGCCGTGTCTTTTTTTCGACTCCATTCGCCTATAGCCCTCTTCGCACTGTTCCAGCGAATCCCAGGCGGGCTCCTGCACTCTCTCTGGGTCGGCCGCCCACCTGTCGATTTCTTCCCACGTCGTATACTCCATGCCTCTGCTATCCATAACGTCCTCCCTTCGCTGTACAAGCTGTCGCTGCCTGTTAACGCGCTGCTCGGTCCGAGTGTTGTGGGTGATTCTGTAACGTCGTTCTTCGTTTGTGGAAAGAGAGTCGGACCGAAATGCAGCGTGGTAGTTACTCATGACTTTAATGAATGAAGAGCGAAACATGAAAAAACGTATACATATACAAAAACAACAAACGGAACGAGAAACCTATTACAGCCTATCTGGTGAACACTACACAGAGACAGGAACAATCACCCACGAAATACAAAGCGAAACCAGGCTACCTAAATACGGTTCCCAATCAGAGACAACGAGAATCACCTGACTCTGATTGAGAACCGCCTCAAGCAGCCAAGCCCATACAACACCCATACTCAGCCGCAATCCCAATAATACAAAAACCCCAATACGAAATACAACAACATAAACCCATGTCACACCCTGGCCTGACTAAATAATAAAGAAAACACAAAATACTAAGACCAAGGCGTGACAGCATACCCCATCTAAAACGCATAATTAGCCACAGGTTTTAACAGGGTTGGTGGTAATTAACTACACTGAAAAAAAGTGATAGTCCCATGTTTCATGAGCTGAAAGAAAAGAGCAGAGAAATGTTCCATACAAAACAAAATGCTTATTTATCTTATTTTGTGCTCAAATTTGTTTACATCCCTGTTATTGAGCATTTATCCTTTGCAAGTATAATCCATTCACCTGACAAGTGTGGCATATCAAGAAACAGATTAAACAGCATGATCATTACACAGGTGCACCTTGTGGCGGGAAAAAAGTCCACTCTATAATATGTTGTTTTGGCAAACAACCCAATGCCACAGATGTCTCAAGTTTTGAGGGAGAGTTCAATTGGCATGTTGACTGTAGGAATATCCACCGGAGCTGTTCCCTGATAATTTAATGTTAATTTCTCTACCATAACTTTATCGCATTCAAGGTAATTTTAGAGATTTTGGCAATAAGTCTAACCGTCCTTAACTGTAGACCACGTTTAACATTGTGAACAGAGTGCCCCATGGTGGGAGTGAGTTATGGTACGGGCAGGCATAAGCTACGGATAACGAACACATTTGCATTTTATCAATGGCAATTTGAATGCAGAGTGATAACGCAACAAAATCTGGAGGCCCATTGTTGTACCATTTATTCGCCTACATCACCTCATGTTTCAGCATGATGATGCACGGCCCCATGTCACAAGGATCTGTACACAATTCTTGGATGCTGAAGATGTCCCAGTGTTCTACCGTGCATACTTACCAGACATGTCACCCATTGAGCCTGATCGAAATGCTCTGCATCAACAAAACGGAGGTAAAACCAGACACTCACTGGCTTTCTGATCCACGCCTTTACCTTTTTTTTACATTTACATTTACATTTAAGTCATTTAGCAGACGCTCTTATCCAGAGCGACTTACAAATTGGTGCATTCACCTTATGACATCCAGTGGAACAACCACTTTACAATAGTGCATCTAAATATTTTAAGGGGGGAGGGGGTGAGAAGGATTACTTTATCCTATCCTAGGTATTCCTTAAAGAGGTGGGGTTTCAGGTGTCTCCGGAAGGTGGTGATTGACTCCGCTGTCCTGGCGTCGTGAGGGAGTTTGTTCCACCATTGGGAAGCCAGAGCAGCGAACAGTTTTGACTGAGCTGAGCGGGAACTGTACTTCCTCAGTGGTAGGGAGGCGAGCAGGCCAGAGGTGGATGAACGCAGTGCCCTTATTTGGGTGTAGGGCCTGATCAGAGCCTGGAGGTACTGAGGTGCCGTTCCCCTCACAGCTCCGTAGGCAAGCACCATGGTCTTGTAGCGGATGCGAGCTTCAACTGGAAGCCAGTGGAGAGAGCGGAGGAGCGGGGTGACGTGAGAGAACTTGGGAAGGTTGAACACTAGACGGGCTGCGGCGTTCTGGATGAGTTGTAGGGGTTTAATGGCACAGGCAGGGAGCCCAGCCAACAGCGAGTTGCAGTAATCCAGACGGGAGATGACAAGTGCCTGGATTAGGACCTGCGCCGCTTCCTGTGTGAGGCAGGGTCGTACTCTGCGGATGTTGTAGAGCATGAACCTACAGGAACGGGCCACCGCCTTGATGTTAGTTGAGAACGACAGTTTGTTGTCCAGGATCACGCCAAGGTTCTTAGCGCTCTGGGAGGAGGACACAATGGAGTTGTCAACCGTGATGGCGAGACACCAGTGGTGAGAGCGCGTGGTGAGGAGACAGATTCTCGCCACGCCACCTGGTAGGAGCGACCTGTCAGGTAGGACGCAATCCAAGCGTGGGCCGCGCCGGAGATGCCCAACTCGGAGAGGGTGGAGAGGAGGATCTGATGGTTCACAGTATCGAAGGCAGCCGATAGGTCTAGAAGGATGAGAGCAGAGGAGAGAGAGTTAGCTTTAGCGGTGCGGAGCGCCTCCGTGATACAGAGAAGAGCAGTCTCAGTTGAATGACTAGTCTTGAAACCTGACTGATTTGGATCAAGAAGGTCATTCTGAGAGAGATAGCGGGAGAGCTGACCAAGGACGGCACGTTCAAGAGTTTTGGAGAGAAAAGAAAGAAGGGATACTGGTCTGTAGTTGTTGACATCGGAGGGATCGAGTGTAGGTTTTTTCAGAAGGGGTGCAACTCTCGCTCTCTTGAAGACGGAAGGGACGTAGCCAGCGGTCAGGGATAAGTTGATGAGCGAGGTGAGGTAAGGGAGAAGGTCTCCGGAAATGGTCTGGAGAAGAGAGGAGGGGATAGGGTCGAGCGGGCAGGTTGTTGGGCGGCCGGCCGTCACAAGACGCGAGATTTCATCTGGAGAGAGAGGGGAGAAAGAGGTCAGAGCACAGGGTAGGGCAGTGTGAGCAGAACCAGCGGTGTTGTTTGACTTAGCAAACGAGGATCGGATGTCGTCGATCTTCTTTTCAAAATGGTTGACGAAGTCATCTGCAGAGAGGGAGGAGGGGGAGGGGAGGAGGATTCAGGAGGGAGGAGAATGTGGCAAAGAGCTTCCTAGGGTTAGAGGCAGATGCTTGGAATTTAGAGTGGTAGAAAGTGGCTTTAGCAGCAGAGACAGAGGAGGAAAATGTAGAGAGGAGGGAGTGAAAGGATGCCAGGTCCGCAGGGAGGCGAGTTTTCCTCCATTTCCGCTCGGCCTTCCGGAGCCCTGTTCTGTGAGCTCGCATTGAGTCGTCAAGCCACGGAGCGGGAGGGAGGACCGAGCCGGCCTGGAAGATAGGGGACATAGAGAGTCAAAGGATGCAGAAAGGGAGGAGAGGAGGGTTGAGGAGGCAGAATCAGGAGATAGGTTGGAGAAGGTTTGAGCAGAGGGAAGAGATGATAGGATGGAAGAGGAGAGAGTAGCGGGGGAGAGAGAGCGAAGGTTGGGACGGCGCGATACCATCCGAGTAGGGGCAGTGTGGGAAGTGTTGGATGAGAGCGAGAGGGAAAAGGATACAAGGTAGTGGTCGGAGACTTGGAGGGGAGTTGCAATGAGGTTAGTGGAAGAACAGCATCTAGTAAAGATGAGGTCGAGCGTATTGCCTGCCTTGTGAGTAGGGGGGAAGGTGAGAGGGTGAGGTCAAAAGAGGAGAGGAGTGGAAAGAAGGAGGCAGAGAGGAATGAGTCAAAGGTAGACGTGGGGAGGTTAAAGTCGCCCAGAACTGTGAGAGGTGAGCCGTCCTCAGGAAAGGAGCTTATCAAGGCATCAAGCTCATTGATGAACTCTCCGAGGGGACCTGGAGGGCGATAAATGATAAGGATGTTAAGCTTGAAAGGGCTGGTAACTGTGACAGCATGAAATTCAAAGGAGGCGATAGACAGATGGGTAAGGGGAGAAAGAGAGAATGACCACATGGGAGAGATAAGGATCCCTATGCCACCACCCCGCTGACCAGAAGCTCTCGGGGTGTGCGAGAACACGTGGGCGGACGAAGAGAGAGCAGTAGGAGTAGCAGTGTTATCTGTGGTGATCCATGTTTCTGTCAGTGCCAAGAAGTCGAGGGACTGGAGGGAGGCATAGGCTGAGATGAACTCTGCCTTGTTGGCTGCAGATCGGCAGTTCCAGAGGCTACCGGAGACCTGGAACTCCACGTGGGTCGTGCGCGCTGGGACCACCAGATTAGGGTGGCAGCGGCCACGCGGTGTGGAGCGTTTGTATGGTCTGTGCAGAGAGGAGAGAACAGGGATAGACAGACACATAGTTGACAGGCTACAGAAGAGGCTACGCTAATGCAAGGAGATTGGAATGACAAGTGGACTACACGTCTCGAATGTTCAGAAAGTTAAGCTTACGTAGCAAGAATCTTATTGACTAAAATTATTAAAAATGATACAGTACTGCTGAAGTAGGCTAGCTGGCAGTGGCTGCGTTGTTGACTTTGTAGGCTAGCTGACAGTGGCTGCGTTGTTGACACTACACTAATCAAGTCGTTCCGTTGAGTGTAGTAGTTTCTACAGTGCTGCTATTCGGGGGCTAGCTGGCTAGCTAGCACTGTTGATTACGTTATGTTGCGTTAAAAGAACGACAATAGCTGGCTAGCTAACCTAGAAAATCGCTCTAGACTACACAATTATCTTTGATACACAGACGGCTATGTAGCTAGCTATGTAGCTAGCTACGATCAAACAAATCAAACCGTTGTGCTGTAATGAAATGAAATGAAAAATGTGATACTACCTGTGGAGCGAAGCGGAATGCGACCGGGTTGTTGAGTGCGGAAGTTCTATTCAGTAGACGTTGGCTAGCTGTTGGCTAGCTAGCAGTGTCTCCTACGTTAAGGACGACAAATAGCTGGCTAGCTAACCTCGGTAAATTAAGATAATCACTCTAAGACTACATGCTCTAAACTACACAATTATCTTGGATACGAAGACAGCAAAGACAACTATGTAGCTAGCTAACACTACACTAATCAAGTCGTTCAGTTGAGTGTAATAGTTTCTACAGTGCTGCTATTCGGTAGATGGTGGACGTTTGCTAGCTGGCTAGCTGCTGGGCAGATAGCAGTGTAGACTACGTTAGGACGACGAAATACGAAGTTGCAATAGAAGTGCTGACTGTTTCACTTTGTTGTCCTCTTTCTTTTCCTTTTTCTTCTGTCCTTCTTTTGTCCTTATTTTGTCTTCCTTTCTTCTGTTAACTAGATATTTTTTGTTTTTCCTACAAGATATCTGTGAGGAACAGATACATCTCTGTATTGCCAGTCCTATGTGCAATTATCTGTGACTTGTGGTTTAACCGGTATGGAAAATGATTTTGATACCTCTTTTGCAATCAGACAATGAACAATGATAGGCGGATGGCATTGATGATGTCTTTCCACATTGTGGCAGGGTAGATGGATTTGCCGGGGTGGAGGAATGTTTAGGAATGTTGTCACCTATAAAGAGGGCCTAACAACACAAGACGCCACCCATCCCACTGATCAGAAATTGCCAAATTAAAGCTTTAAATACGGTCTGAGATTCAGATTGAGCATACCTGCATCCTCCTGTCATACTGGCATTACTGATTGTGAGGTGATAGAGAGAGAAGTCGCTGTACTTTTCAACTTGTATACCTGGTTGACCATAACCCCGTGACCCCTTTCGGTATACAATTTCAAGTGAACTTCATTTATTTATTTCAAGAACTTCAGGTGAGTGGAATCTGGCATGCAAGGTACTGAATTTAGTTTTAGAATGCTACAGTTGTTCTTCCTTTAAATGTTTTGAGCTTATGCCATGACTGTTTGTGGTAGATGGTGGCAGATTGTCGTAAATTGTGTCATTCTGGCAACAATGGCTGACACTTAAATAACGTGCCACAGCATTAGTTTTATAGCATTACTTTATAAAGTTATCTATCATTATCCAACTAATGTAATTGTGATGACAGTATTTGTGTATTTCATCATTTTAATCAATTGTTTATTTATGTGCATACTTTATACACACATATATCTGAACATCAAAAATAGCAGTTCCACATTTAAAATCCATAAAAACAAATGAGTGAAAAATAATAAGAATTCTTAATATCAACATATGTCATCAAAATGGGTATTTGACAGAATTTTATTTGAAATTACACACTAGTAATGAAGACTAAAACATTGAAATGCCTTTCAAAATCAGTGAGTGATATTTCACCAATTCAATAATATCACATGAAAAGATCTTGCCACCAAGTAGACCTGTAGCCCCTAACATCATTAATTTATATCTGCCAAATCAATCAAGAAGGATATCAAGTCAGTTCAAGAAAGGACATGAGACTTAATAGAATTATTTCATTATACAATGCCTTCCAGAAAGTAGTCATACCCCTTGACTTATTCCACATTTTGTTGTGTTACACTGATCTATCTACATGCAATATCCCATAAGGACAAAATGAAAACATGTTTGCTGATTTACTAAAAAGGAAATAAAAAAATATCTCGTTGACATATAAGTATTCACACCCCTGAGTCAATACATGTTAGAATCATATTTGGCATCACCTACAGCTGTGAGTCTTTCTGGGAAAATCTGTACAAATGGAATCTACAATATTTATTTATAAGTCTTACCATAGAGTTTCAAGTTGATTTAAGTCAAAACTGTAACTAGGCCAATCAGGAACATTCAATGTAGTCTTGGTAAGCAACGGCAGTGTATATTTCGCCTTGTGTTTTTGGTCATTCTCCTGCAGAAAAGTGCCTTTTTTGCACTCAAGTCATTTTGGTTAGTATTGTGGAGAACTACAATGTTGTCAGTTTTCACCAATCACAGCCATTAAAACTTTGTAACTGTTTTAAAGTTGGCCTCATGGTGAAATCCTTGAGCAGTTTCCTTCCTCTCCGGCAATTGAGTTAGACAGTTGAACTAAACTCATGAGGCATTAATTTGTTAATTTAAGTTAACATATCATTAAGTTAACATATCATTAATTTATAGCAACTGAATGCCCTTTTAAATCTCAGTAATATGAAAATAACACATACACACACAAATCATAACACAATATGCCAGCGTAGTTTCTAAATAATGTCACAAACAATTATTGGGACCTATGATAAAGATTAGCAAAAAGACTATGAAATAAATAGTAAAAATACTGAGCTATATTGTATAACCAAAACATTATATTATTTTAGACTAATACAATTGCTCAGAGAAAGAGATTTTATTTAACAAGTAATTGTTTTTCTTCTAAAAATGAATTAATAACAATTATTGGCCCTGTTTTCAATACTTTGTCACCCTCCCCTTGCGAGAATAACAGCATAGAGTCTTTTTCTAAAATGTTTTATGAGTTTGGAAATCGCAATGGGAGGGATCTTTTACCATTCCCTGATGCATAATCCTTCCAGATCCTTGATATCCTTCGCCTGAGTTTATGTACTACCCTCTTCGATTCAAACCACAGGTTTTAAATGGGGTTCCAATCTGGAGACTGAGATGGCCATTGCAAATGTTGTAATTTTGTGGTCAATTAACCATTTCTTTGAGGATTTTGATGTGTACTTTGGGTAATTGTCTTGGAAGATCAACTTCCTGGCAGAGGACACCATGTTTTTGGCTAAAATGTCCTGGTACTGGGTAAAGTTCATGATTCCATTGACCTTAACAAGGACCCCAGGACCAGCGGAAGCAAAATAGCCTCAGAGCATCAAAGATCTGCCACTCTATTGTTCAGCAGGTCTTTTCTTTTGACACCAAACCCACCAACCGCTGTTCCAAAAACACGTTTTCATGTGCTCACGTGATCTTAAGTGAAGATCATGTGATAACATATAACAACATGTAAAGTAACATAAAACTACCCGCTGGAGAAAAATATAGTTGAATCAACGTTGTTTCCACGCCATTTCAACCCCCAAAATCTATGTGATGACGTTGAATCAACATGCAAAACTGATTGGATTTGCAAAAAGTGATAAAATTAATGTCATTTATTATTTTAAGGCAAGTCAAAGCGCAGACGAAGGACATCAATGATCTGGAAATATTCTGTATGGAGGAATTGTCTAAGATTCCTCCCAATGTGTTCTCCAATGTAAAAAAAAACAACATTTTTGATAAAGTCTCAGTGCCATTATCCTCCCAAGGGGAGTATTGAAAACCGGTGTGCCAATCATTTCTTTTTGAGCGAAAAAATATTACTTCTTAAACAAAAAATGTTTCTCTAAGCAATTATATTTGTATTATTATTATTATTATATAATCTTTAAAAACATGTAGACTTTATCAAGAGTGCAAATGATTGCAGTCATGACTGTATGTGACATATGGAAGGAAAATGTGACTCAGATTATCGAAAACCATTTGGGTAAGTGTGTAACAAATCTACATGCCAAAATGTACATTTATTGGGCTGAATATATATAGGCAGAATTTAAATAGGCAGTATATCAAAATATAGTTCCAACAGTTATGTGTACAGTAGAAAACCTGATATCATCCTTTTCTCTTAGGTGGTGGAAATATGGCCAAAATCAAGATGAGCACTACACTGCTATGTCTAACAGGTAAGAAATGAGAGCAGAACATGCTCAAAAACCTTGGGGTTTAGCTCCATAGTTTCAAGAGTGGTACATTAAACTTCTGTGTCATTACTTAGTTCCTGAGGTTCATATGAGAATATGCCTTAAACAATGTGTAAAACAATTATATGGAGATTGTGAAATTGTTAACATCCCAGTGCAGTCCACAACATGATTTTCCTGTGTTTTATATATATATTTCCACACTATGAGATTGGAACAATACTGTGAAAATTATGACAAAGCCTTTTTGGTGTAAGAGCGGTTTGAAAAGCCACTTGGAATTTGAGAATGTTCCAGTGGGATGTAGTTTTGGCCATCCATGGTGATGTCACCATGTGGTAAATGATATAATGGAACAATACGAATATTTCCAAACCTCTCCAATAACAGCTCATTTTTAGTTTTCCCACCCCACTCAAACCAATCCATGCCAGTCCTGGCAAACATGTTGCTTAAGAAATTGCTCTTTGCTAAAAAGCTATTTTTCTTTTTGACCATTTTAATATAAAACAAACACAGTAAGATACTTAATTGTTACCCAGACATGATTTTGGTAGTGAGATAAAAACAGCTGCATTGAATCTTTAAAAAATGGGCTTAGGAGATAGTTGACAATGGATGGGTTGATTTTGGGTTGATGAGTCCAAGACCTGGCTACTGCGGCTTAAGCACCACTCCACATAGTCAAACCTTGGATTGAAAATTTGGGGAATATAAACCAAATTTCAAGGTTTTACAGATGTCCCGGTTGGAAGATTTCCGGAATTAGGACATTAGGATATTAAAACAATTCGGATAATGTCTCAAAGCATGTAAAACGATATAGAGTTATTTGAAATTGGCTACTACTAGCCAATAATTAGCCGAACGTTTCAACAATGCATGGGTGGCTGTCTAACCAGCTAACGTGTGCACTAAATATTTCCAGTCCTAGAATCCAGAAATACATTGCAGTGAAGAAGGAGCAAGCAGAAACAGTGATAATGTTCCACCCACACTAGATACGGACCAACCAAACTTGCCTATGGCATGGGGCTCACGTGTGCATGCAATTATTGCATTGAATCATCATTTCACCACCTTGGCTACATACCTTTAAACAAGTGGTAAAAGTTATTTATTTAGAAATGTCACTTTCTGGTTCATCACATCATTCCCTTTTTCTATACCCTTTGTGGGCAGAGCCAAAGTTATTGCCTGGGAAACAATACCCGAACGCATCCAAATGTTTAAACTTGGGAGAATCTCAATTGCATTTCCTTTATTCCTTGCATCCTCTCTTCTCACCTCCATCTCCAAAAGACATTGGATGAGAAGGTCCCAGCGGAGGGACCTCTGCTGACCTTCTCATCAAATAGGTTTTTGATAAGGAGGCGAGGAGAGATTTTCCCATTGTCTTTCTTCATATGAGGCTTATTGGTGCTGTCATTTGTGACTGAGACTTGTAAAAATGTTCTTCAAACAGTGTACATTTTTGACTGATAGGCATAAAAATAATTGCTAGTAATAATCATTTTGTGATTTGGTACAGTATGGTCTGAGCATATGCCAATTTGTGGATTAGAAGCCAACTAGTCTGCTTACAGGAACAGCTGTGGTTGTTCTGCCAAACACAATATCTTTCGCAAACTGCAACAACTCCCCAAATGATTAGCTCTCGAGTTTGAGTTAGATTTCTTTGGTGTGTTTCAGTTCTACAAAGCAATGCCCGTCAACATTAAATAATCAATTAATTGCACTCATTACTGCAGCATACTTTCATTTATCAGTTCTGAACATGTATTTGTCTGATCTATGCTGCCTGCAGCATTATGTAATTTCTTTCATGAAGATATGATAGACAGTCGCCGTAAATCTCAGCAGCCGGTGAGCAGGAAGAGCGCAAATGAATCCTGTTGTGCCAGCATGTCAAACAAATATATACAAGGAAGGAATCACTTGGGAAAAAATCATGACTCTTGAATCAGTAGAAAGATTAATAAATAAATTACGAATCATCTGCGAACTGCACAATTTTGCCAGGACCTTCGTTTTCCCCTGGGTCTGAGCCCCAAATGCATCTGAAAGGCCTCTGCCTCTTCAAAATGGAAGACATCATTTTTAATTTCCTGATCCTGAAATTGGAAAATGTTTAGCAAAATCAAATTTGACCAATCATTACTGCATACCACAGTCCAATAACCACACAACAAATGTTTACGCAATGCCAAATACAGCAGGCAGAAATAATTAAAAACTCGTCATACCAGCTGTATTTATACCTGCTTGAATGGCAATAGCTCAGAAACATATTAAAACCCTCTTGGGTCAATTTCCGGAAATGTAACTCGCATAATAAAATAAATCCCTGATCAAATCAGACTGTTTAAGCTAGAGATGTGTTTTTGGATGGGCTGCGTCTCAATCGACCGCATTCCGCCCATATCTGCCTTCCGCATCTGCAGTGGAAAGTGGCAGAGCTAAAAACAATGATACATTCAACAAAAACAAACTCTGTGGTGTCCAAATGGTTTGTCCTACAAACTTATTGACCCATCGATGTAAAGGTGAGTCTCTCACGAACACGTGCGTCAGTTGTTTTGTTCTACGATGCCAACAAGCCTCATAAGACTTGCCTGAAGGCAGCCCGATACCAGTTAATGCAAATTATGAACATTTGTAAGGAAATTGTTTAGTGACAAAAAATAGGGGTTAAATATGTGTCAAAAAAAGATTTACATACTGATCATTCGTATGTCTCTCATATATAGGAATGACACTTCCAATTTCCCCTTAAATGTGCTTGGTATGATGAAATGTGAAACAACAAAATAAATACCAAAAATAATTTCCATTCCATCAACAGTAATTATGGCAACAGCAATCCTGGCAACTGAGTCAGCACAATCAACCACACCTGAGCCCAAACCAACCACAGATGCTCCAACAACAACCACAGCTGTTCCCACAACAACCATGCAGCAGACACAACAAAATGAGTTGTGGCTACAACAACCACAGCTGCATGAACAACAACATCATCTGCAACAACAACAACAACAGCAGGGGAAACAACACCCGGAACCGTGCCAACAACAAACAACCAAAGTCGTCCCCAGAAAATACACAGATGCTCCCACAACAAGCACAGCTGAGGCTGCTACGGCAACTAAAAATGTGGCTTCAACAACCAAAGCCAACCCCACAACCACAGACGCTCCCGCAACAACCACATCCACAACGACAACCACAGCTGCAGCTCCGACAACCACAGCCAGCCCCACTACAACCACAGCTTCCCCCACATCAAACACAGATGCTGCTACGACAACAACAGCCGTCCCCACAACATCCACAGCTGTTCGTACAACAACCGTAGCTAACCCCACAAGAACCACAGCTGCAGCTACAACAACCACTGCCAGCCCCACAACCACAGATGTTCCCGGAACAACCACGTCTACAATGACAACCACAGCCGCAGCTCCGACAACCACAGCCAGCCCCACATACACCACAGCTTTCCCCACATCAAACACAGATGCTGCTACAACAACAACTGCCGTCCAGCCAATATCCACAGCTGTTCCCACAACAACCACAGCTTCCCCCACATCAAACACAGATGCTGCTACAACAACAGCTACAACAACCAAAGCCATCCCCACAACAACAGATGCTCCAGGAACAACGACAGATGCTCCCAGAACAACCACGTCTACAACGACAACCACAGCCGCAGCTCCGACAACCACAGCCAGCCCCACATACACCACAGCTTCCCCCACATCAAACACAGATGCTGCTACGACAACAACAGCCGGCCCCACAACATCCACAGCTGTTCGTACAACAACCGTAGCTACCCCCACAAGAACCACAGCTGCCGCTACAACAACCACAGCTTCACCAATGATAACCACAGCTGTAACAACGATAACTACAGCTTCTGCTACAACAACAAGACCTGTAGCTCCAACAACTACTGTTGCCCCAACCAGTGATTCCACTGACCCTCCAAAAGCAAATGAAGGTGTACTTATTCTGCATTTCCGGATGAATAGTACATTTTTGGAAGCCTACAAAAGTCCACAGTCCAATGAGTACCTTAATTTGGCTTCAAATCTGACAACTGAGGTAAATGTTGATAATTGACATAAGCACGAATCTTCAAATGGACATTTATTAAATGGACATTTATAACAAAATTTGATTGTGAGTTATATTTACTATTTCTCTTGTCCTTTTAATGCTTATTGTGTGCACTGATATTTTTCTACAGTTGAATCAAGGATTCAAAATAATATATCCTGTAATCTTCCTCAGAAGCATCATTATCAGTTTCTCATATGTTTACTTTCTTTTTGGTCCACATTTCTACAACTTACTTATTTGCAGGTAGACAAAGTGTATTAGTCACATGTAAACCATCCTTTAACAATACTAATAGTACAAATACTCCTACTGACAACAGTAATAACTTTTATTGCATTTCACATCAAATCTGTTCTTTGTTATTTAGGTCTGGTTCTGTGGGTGTGACAACTAACTTGATCTTCACAAGCCAGTCTGTGGTCCCTAACGTTAATAATGTAGAGGACTCCCTCAAGACGTCCATCAACACGTTCACAGTCTTCTTAGATGTTATTACTGGCAGTATCAAAGCTGGTAAGGATTCATCTAAACACAAAACATGATGTAATTCAAACACATTATGAGGACAAAGAGTAGTTGTCCGAGTTGTCCAGGACTGTGGTGTTGGGTTACCAAACAGATTGAATTCAGCACGTTTAACAAATATTGCAGAACCTTTTAATGGTCGTAATAAAAAATGTTTTTATGCAGAACTCCAGAAAAAATGTTTTTATGCAGAACTCCAGAATAACACGACTGCTACTATGACAGCTGCTCCCACCATTCCCACATATTCCCACACAACAACCACTGCAGCTTCTATGAGAACAACGGCTGCTGCTACAACAACCACAGCCATTACAACAACAACCACAGCTGCTCCCAAAACAAAAATCCAACAACAAGCACAGCCACACCAATGCCATCTACAGCTGTGGCTATGAAAAGTACAGCTGTGGCAACAACAATCACAGCTGCAAACGAAACAAACACATCGGCATCAATGACAACCACAGCCGTAGCTCCGTCAACCACATTTGTATTCACAACAACCACAGCTGCTCCAACAACAACCACAGATGCACCCACAACAACCACATATTCTCTAACAACTATTACAGAAATTCCAACAACCACAACAGCTTCCTCTTCAACAACCACAGCTGCTCCAACAACAACCACAGATTTCCCCACGACAACCACAGTTGCTGCTACTACAACAACAGCTACGGATTCAACAACCACAGATGCACCCACAACAATCCAAAAAACGTTGACAACAACTACAGAAGCTCCCAGAACCAACACAGCTTCCTCTACAACAACCACAGCTGTACTCAGAAACAACCACAGCATCTACCACAAAAACCACAGCAACACCAACACCGACTACAGCTGCTCACACAACAACCACACTGCAGACACAAGAAGAAGAGCTGTACCCTCAAAAACCACAGCGGCACCCAGATCATCATAAGCTGAAACATCAACAACAGAAGGGGCAACAACACCCTAAACCATGCGAACAACCAACAACCACAGTCGTCCCCACAAAAACCACAGCTGCTCCAACAACAACCACAACTGCTTCTGCTATGACAACTAAAACTGTAGCTACAACAACAACAGCCATCCAAACAACAACAACAACAGCTGTTCCCCAAACAACCACAGCTTCCCCAACAACAACCATAGCTGCTGCTACAACAACCAAAGCCATCCCCACATCAACCACAGCTTCCCCCACATCAACTACAGATGCTCCCGGAACATCCACGTCTACAATTACAACCACAGCCGCAGCACCGACAACCACAGCCAGCTCCACATCAACCACAGCTTCCCCCACATCAAACACTGATGCTGCTACGACAACAACAGCCGTCGAGCTAATATCCACAGCTGTTCCCACAACAACCACAGCTTCCCCCACAACAACCATAGCTACTGCTATGACAACAACAGCTACAACAAACAAAGCCATCCCCACAACCACAGATGCTCCCGGATCAACCACAGCCGCAGCTCCGACAACCACAGCCAGCCCCAAATCAACCACAGCTTCCCCCACATCAAACACAGCCGCAGCTCCGACAACCACAGCCAGCCCCACATCAACAACAGCTTCCCCCACATCAAACACAGATGCTGCTACAACAACAACAGCTGGCCCCACAACTGAACCCCTGCCCACAAACACCACAGCTCCTGCTACAACATCCTAAGACCTTCTCACAACAACTGAACCCCTACCCACAACAACCACAGCTCCTGCTAGAACATCCGAAGACCTTCCCACAATAACTGAACCCCTGACCTCCACAACCACAGCTCCTGCTAAAACATCCGAAAACCTTCCCACAACAACTGAAGCCCTGCCCACAACAATCACAGCTCCTGCTACAACATCTGAAAACCTTCCCACAACAACTGAACCCCTGCCCACAACAGCCACAGCTCCTGCTACAACATCCAAAGACCTTCCCACAACAACTGAACCCCTGCCCACAACAACCACAGCTACTGCTACAACATCCGAAGACCTTCCCACAACAACTGAACCACTGCCCACAACAACCACATCTGCTCCCTCTACTACAGCAGCTCCCACAACCATAATAGCTTCCATTACTACAAGCACAGCTTCCACTTCAAAAAACACAGCAACATTAATGACATATTCAGCAGCAGCTACGACAAGTACAGCTGTAGCTACAACCACGACAGATGCAGCCACAACAAACACAACCACAGCTGCTGCTACAACAATAACAACAGCTACAGCAACAACACCCAAAACCTCACCCACAACAACCACATCTGCACCAACCACAGCATCTCCAATAACATCTACAGCAGATGCTTCAACAAGTACAGCTGAGGCCACAAAAATTACAATTGCACCAACAACAAACACAGCATCTCCAATAACATCTACAGCAGCAGCTTCAACAAGTACAGCTGTAGCTCCAACCACTACAGATGCAACCACAACAACAACAACATCCGAAGACCTTCCCACTACAACTGAACCCCTGCCCACAACAACCACAGCTCCTGCTACAACATCCGAAGACCTTCCCACAACAACTACATCTGCTCCCACCACTACAGCAGCTCCCACAACCATAATAGCTTCCAACACTACAAGCACAGCTTCCCCCAAAACAACCACAGAGACATTAATGACATCTACAGCAGCAGCTTCAACAAGTACAGCTGTAGCTACAATCACTACAGATGCAGCCACAACAACAACAACATCCGAAGACCTCCCCACAACAACTGAACCCCTGCCCACAACAACCACAGCTCCTGCTACAACATCCGAAGACCTTCCCACAACAACTGAACCCCTGCCCACAACAACCACAGCTCCTGCTACAACATCCGAAGACCTTCCCACAACAACTGAACCCCTGCCCACAACAACCACAGCTCCTGCTACAACATCCGAAGACATTCCCACAACAACTGAACCACTGCCCACAACAACCACATCTGCTCCCACCACTACAGCAGCTCCCACAAACATAATAGCTTCCATTACTACAAGCACAGTTTCCCCCAACACAACCACAGCAACACTAATGACATCTACAGCAGCAGCTACGACAAGTACAGCTGTAGCTACAACCACTACAGATGCAGCCACAACAACCACAACCACAGCTGCTTCTACAACAATAACAACAGCAACAACACCGAAAACCTCGCCCACAACAACCACATCTGCACCAACCACAACCACAGCATCTCCAATAACATCTACAGCAGAGGCTTCAACGAGTACAGCTAAGGCCACAAAAAACACAATTGCACCAACAACAACCACATCATCTTCCACAACAACCACAGCTGCTCCCACAACAACAACTGCTGTTGCTACATCAACAAAAGCTGCAGCAACAACAACCAATATCCTGCCCACCTCAACCACATCTGCTCCAACTACAATAACAGATTCACCCACAATAAACACAATTGTTCCCACAACAGCAGCAGATCCACCAACTGAAGTTTTTCCCAAAACCACAGCTGCTATGACAACAAAAGCTGTATCCACAACAACCACAGCAACCCCAACAACAATCCCAGCTGCTGCTACAACAACATTTGTGGCATCAACACCCAAAACTCTACCCACGACAACCACTGCTGCTCCCACAACAAACTTACCTGCTCCCGCAACAACCACATCTTCACAAATCACAACCAAAGCAACATCATCTACAGCTGAGGCTTCAACAACCACAGCTGCACCAACAACAACCACAGTTTCTCCCACAACAACCACAGGTGCTCTCACAACAATCATAGCTGCTGCTACAACAATCACATCTGCTCTCACAACCACTGCAAATCCCAAAACAACTTCCCTTACAACAACTGCAGAAACAACAACCACAGCCCTGCCCACAACTACCACAGCCGCTCCAACAACAATCACAGATTCACCCAAAACAAACACATCTGCTTCCACAACTACAGCAAGTCCCACAACCGCAACAACGTCCCTTACAACAACTACAGCTGGTCCCACAATGATCAAAGTAGCGCCAATGATGTCTACATCTGGGGCTACAACAAATACAGCTGCACCCACAACAACTACAGCTTCTCCCACAACAATCACAGCTTCTCCCACAACCACAGCAGCTTCCCTTACAACCACAGCTGTTTCCACAACAACTACCGCTATCCCCACAACAACAGCTACACCCAAAACAACCACAGCTGTTCTCACAATAACCACAGCTGTCCCCATAACAAACACAGCTGATCAAACAACAACCACATTTACACAGACGACAACTACAGCTCCTGTTAAAACAACAGGGGCTCCCACAACAACAGGAGCTCCCACAACAACCACAGTTGCTCCCTCTACAACAACAGCTGCCATAACAACAACAGCAACAACAAAAGATTCTGTAACAACCATCACTACTAGCCCTACCACAATTACAGCAAACCTCACAACAACCACAGGTGCTCCAACGACCACCACAGCTGCATACACCGCTACCACAGCTGCATCCACAACCACAACATTTGCACTAACAACATCCCCAGCTGCTGTTATGACAACAACAGCCACCCCTACAACAACTACAACTGCTCCCACAACAACCACAGCAGTGCCAACATCAACCACAGCAGCTCCCACTACACTCACAGCTTCACCATCGACAATCACAGTTGCTGCAAAGACCAGCAACACCCACCACACAACAACCATAGTTTCAGCCACAACAACCACAGCTGCTGTAACTACCACAGCTACAGCTGCACCAACGTCAACTACAGCTGCTAAGACAACAATAACTGTTTCCCCAACCACCGCATCCACAAACCCTCCAGCGTCAAATGAAGGTGTACTTATTCTAAAGTTCCGGTTGAACCGTACGTTTATGGAAGCCTACAAAGATTCGAATTCCTTGGATTACATTACTTTGGCTTTAAATGTCACAACTGAGGTAAAAGTTGATCATTAATAGAAATATTGAAATGGACATTTACAAAAATATCTTGCTTGAGAGATATTAGTAACTATTACACATTTTTTGTCCTTAAAATACTCATTCGGCCCTCTGATATCTTTCTACAGTTGACTCAGGGATACAAAAATGTATATCCTGTGATCTTCCTCAGATGCATCATCATCAGTTTTTGGTATGTTCAGTTTTCAATTTGGTCCATATTTCTACAACTTACTTGCAGCTAGAACAAGTGTGTTATTTACATTTACCATTATTTAATCATACTAATACTACTACAACCAATAACAATAACTTTTATCCCATTTCACATACATTCTACTTCTTTGATTTTTAGGTCTGGGTCTGTGGGTGTGACAACCAACTTGATCTTCACACGCCAGTCTGTGGTCCCTAGTGTTACAAACGTCCTTCTGTAGCTCAGTTGGTAGAGCATGGCGCTTGTAATGCCAGGGTAGTGGGTTCGATCCCCGGGACCACCCATACGTAGAATGTATGCACACATGACTGTAAGTCGCTTTGGATAAAAGCGTCTGCTAAAATGGCATATAATATTATATTAAATGTAGAGGACTCCCTCAAGACATCCATCAACACGTCCACAGTTTTCTTAGATGTTATTCCTGGCAGTATCAAAGCTGGTAAGGATGAATCTTAACACAATATTTATGAAAATTCGTAGAATACAGATGATTGTTTGAATCAATATTCCCGTCTGTGTTATTTTTTATGCCCAAAGCTTATTTACCAGCTCTGGTTTCATCATTTGTGACCAAATTACATCATACTTGAAACACTGTACCTCATTTAAAGGTCTATCTTTTCATTTCAAAACCATTTCAATCATAGTAGTCTCTTATAAGACTATCTTTACCCGTAGATGTGAGCAAAAATTTGCATCACTGATTATTTGAATCAGGAATGGAGAACTTTGATGGAGTTGGGGGCCACAAAAAGACGTGAGAGGTTGCAGTGGCTGGTGGGTCTTCATACCCACATCCCACATTTGCAATTGGGCGTAACAAAATTGTTGCTGTTTTAAAGCAAGTTTGCTGCGAATCTACACATTTTGCCATGGGACAGAATTTTTTTTGGTGGGGGGGAGTTTTACACCTTGTATATTCTATTATTCTAATACTCAACAGTAAGTTGAGACCCTGACTGAGTCCCTAAATATATATACTGTGTATATATCTACAGTGCATTCAGAAAGTATTCATACCCCTTGACATTTTCCACACTTTGTTATGCTACAGCCTTATTCTAAAATGCCAGCAGTGGGGTCAAACTGTAGAACCCAGTTCCTATATTTGAATATAAAAAGGGACTTTATCAAACAAAACTGTGCTACATTTTATGTCTGGGACCCTCAGGATGACAAATCAGAGCAAGATTAATGAATGTAAGTACATTATTTACCTTCAGAGGTGAATGTATCAAACCATGTTCTGTGATAAAAGTGTTTTGTTGTTGTGCACTATCCTCAAAATAATAGCATGTCATTTTTTGCTGTAATAGATGCTGTAAATGGGACACTGCAGTTCGATGAACAACAATTTAAGATTTCTGCCCATATTCTGCCCTTTTTCCACCTGATCAATCTTCACACAAGCAAAAACGGGTGAAGAAAGTTTTGCAAATGTTTTAGAAGTAAAACACTGAATATAACATTTACATATGTTTTCAGACCCTTTAATCAATCATTTGTAGACGCACCTTTGGCAGCAATTATAGCCTCGTGTCTACTTGGGTATGGCTCTACAAGCTTGGCACACCTGCGTGTGGAGAGTGTCTGCTGCTGCTGAAAAACAGCCCCATAGCATGATGCTGCCACCACCATACTTCACCATAGGGATGGTTTCAGGTTTCCTCCAGACAAGACGTTTGACATTATGGCCAAAGAATACAATCTTGGTTTCATCAAACCAGATAATCTTGTTTCTCATGGTTTGAGAATCTTTAAGTGCTTTTTGACTAACTGCAAGCGGGCTGTTTTACTGAGAAGTGGCTTCCTTCTGGCCACACTACCATAAAGGCCTGATTGGTGAAAAGCTGCAAAGATGGTTGTCCTTCTTGAAGGTTCCCCCATCTCCACAGAGGAACTATAGAGCTCTGTCAGAGTGACCATCGTGTTCTTGGTCTCCTCCCTGACCAAGGCCCTTTTTCCACTGATTACTCAGTTTGGCCGGGCAGCCAGCTCCAGGAAGAGTCTTGTTGCTCCAAACTACTTCCATTTCAGAATGATGGAGGCCACTGTGTTCTTAGGGATCTTCAATGCTGCAGAAATGTTTTGGTACCCTTCCCTAGAGTTGTGCCTAGACACATCCCTGTCTCAGAACTATACGGATAATTCCTTCGACCTCATGGCTTGGTTTTTGCTTTGACATGCCGTGTCAACTGTAGGACCTTATATAGGTGTGTGTTTTTACAAATTATGTCCAATCAATTGAATTCATCACAGGTGGACTAAAAGTTGTAGAAACATCTCAAGGATGATCAATGGAAACAGGATGCACCTGAGCTTAATTTCATGTCTCATAGCAAAGGGTTTTATTACCTATGTAAATAAGGTATTTCTGTTTTTCTATTTTTACATTAAAATGTCAAAAAACCTGTTTTTGCTTTGTCATCATGCAGTTTTGTGAGTAGATTGATGAGGGAAAAAAATATTAAATCAATTTTAGAATAAGCCTGTAACTTAACAAAATGGGGAAAAAGTCAAGGGTCTGAATACTTTCCGAATCTACTGTATAATATACTAAAGAGATGCTGCTGGACACCAGTTGATTATCCCTGATTTGCATGAATCATTATTTTGTTCAGGTGGTCTACAGCTTACATATTTTATATTTTTGCAAGAATCTAGACTTTGGGAAGGCTTTGCAGAGGCTTTTAAATGGTCAAAATCTGTTTGTTTTTTTACAGAACTCCGGAACTCGATGACTGATGCTACAACTGTTGCTACGACTACAACTACGACTACTGCTACGACTACTGCAACCACCACGACAGTCACGCCAGCAGCAACCACAAACACTACAGAGGGTTCACATACCTCCAGCAGCGCAATGGCATGAAACAGACCTCAAGAAATGGTCACTATATTACTTACTTCAATACTGATCTTTTTCTTCTGAACAGAATAACTCTAGGACTCAATTAAACCCATTAAGCTGATAATGTAATGAAGCTAATTCTGCCACAATACCAGAAAATGTATCATTGTGAAATTGTGTGATGATTTGCTATTGAATATTTACATTTTGTTTGAGTATATTGCAATAGCTTATGAATAATGTAATCATACAAATGGAATTAACAAATTAAATTCAATAAATTCAATAAAATAAGCATGTCTATTCTGTCATCTATATTTTTCCTTATTGTAACCCAACTCCAGCCTTATGTTGTAATCTTTGGAAATGACTTTGAAAACCCTTGAATAAATATTGCCATATAAAACCATATACCAATAAACACGTATTAACAAATAGCCTTTAGATAGTAGATGTATTGTAATAACACTGAAATAAACTAAAATGAATCTTATCAATGTTGTTGCAGTCTACATACTACATTATACAGACTGTACTCATCTGAGATATTGAGTGCCCTGAACTTGACAATGTTCAACAGTCGGTAAATCACTAAATTGTACGTTCCCGAAATGCCTGACAAACAAAATATTGTCTGGAGGAAGTATCAGCAAGTGAGATCTCATAACAGATATCATACACTACCTTCAGGAAGTATTCACACCCCCTCATTTTTTCAGAAAGAAAATGTTACAGCCTATTTAAATTGTATTAAATTAAGATTTTGTGTCAGTGGTTTACACACAATACCCCATCATGTCAAAGACAAATGACGTTTTTAGACATTTTATAAATTTATAGAAAAAGAACATCTGAAATGTCTTAAGTTAATAAGTATTCAACTCCGTTGTTATGGCAAGCCTAAATAAGTCCAAGAGTACAAATCTGCTTCACCCTTGTGATGTCTTAAGGGTCATACATTTCCCCTTAAAGCCACTTTGTTTAAAAGCAGAGAAAACCCCCTACATTTTTTCAACTTGACATCGCCTTTGTTAGTATTTCCATGAAAGCTGAACACCACCAGGGTACAAAGATTGTCTTAGGGACATTTTTGACCCCAGGTTATAAAACCATTTTACACACCACAATAACCAGACACGCACTGTCACGCCCTGACCATAGTTCCTTTTTTATGTCTATATTTTGGTTTGGTCGGGCACGAGTTGGGGTGGGCATTCTATGTTGTTTTTCTATGTTTCCTTTTCTATGCGTTTGGCCAAGTATGGTTCCCAATCAGAGGCAGCTGTCTATCGTTGTCTCTCATTGAGAACCATACTTAGGAAGCCTTTTCCCACCTTGTGTTTGTGGGTAGTCGTTTCCTGTTTTGTGTTTTCACCTTTCAGGACTGTTTCGATTTAAATTTCTTTACATTCACTTTGTTATTTTGTATTTTCATGTCCTGTGTTAATAAATGATCATGGACACTTAGACCCTGCGTTTTGGTCTGATCCTACCTACTCCTCATCTGATGAAGATCGTTACAGAACCACCCACCACCAACGGACCAAGCAACGTGGTAAGGAGGAGCAGAGGGTTCGGGACTCCTGGACTTGGGAGGAGATACTAGACGGTAAGGGACCCTGGAGTCCGGCTGGGGAATATAGCCTCCCGAAAGCTGAACTGGAGGCGGTGAAAGCGGAGAGGCGTAGATATGAGGTAAGGCAGCACAGCAGGCACGAGAGGCAGCCCTAAACATTTTTTTTTTTGGGGGGGGGGCGACACACTGGCGGAGTCAGGCGATAGACCTGAGCCAACTCCCCGTGCTTACCGGAAGCAGCGTAGTACTGGTCAAGCACCGTATTATGTGGTGAAGCGCACGGTGACGCCAGTGAGCGCTCATAGCCCGGAGCGCAAGAGGCCAGTCCCCCGCAAGTGCCATGCGAGAGTAGGCATACAGCCAGGGCGGATTGTGCCAGCCCAGCACGTTTAGTCTCCGGTGCGCCGTTTCGGACCAGGGTATCCTGCGCCGGCACTGCGTACCGTGTCTCTGGAGCGCTGGGGGGTGCTGTTCATCCTATGCCTGCGCTCCACCCGTGCCGGACATTGAGATTGTGTATTACTGATTGAACTCAGGCAAAACTAAAACTTTCTTGTGCATGTGCAGCATCTCCCGTCCACGACCCCACACATGACTCAAGTTCACAGACAAAAAAAAAAAAAAAATAATAAAAAATAAAAGAAATTCAGGCAAAATAAACTTTTCTTGAAAGCATTGTTTATTAATGGGGAATGCAGTCATAGGATATAAAGGTTCTGCAGATGACCGTCCCCAGAGTTGTCTCTTTCCTGAAGCCATGAATGCACATCTCAGTGCCTGATTTTTTTCAGATGTCCAGGAGGAACAAGAGAACAATGACTTAGAAGAGGAGGGGGTATCTGGAGAAGAAGATTGGGAAGAATTACAACCCAGAGCACGAGGCATCATCTTCAGATGAAGAGGAAATCCTCCAAACTGAAAGAGATCAATTTTTGTCAAAGAACAGCACAAAAACATGGTCCTTGTCGCCATATAACAACCAGGGCAGGATGGCAGCACAAAATGTCATAAGGATGACCCAAGGGCCCACAATACATGCATTTGCCCATGCTGAGGACATATTGGAAAAATCATCCTGGAGATGACAAATTTGGAGGGTTTCCGTAAATATGGAGACAACCGGAACAGGATGGATGAGATTGATCTGCGTGCCTACATAGGGCTGCTACACTTAGTGGGTGTGTATAGGTCCCGAGGTGAGGCTACATGTAAACTCTGGGATGCAGAGAGTGGAAGGGCAATTTTCTGTGCTACGATTCCATTGAAAGTCTTTCACACTTTCTCAAGAATGCCACGATATGATAACAGTGAGTCAAGACCCAACGGCAGACTCAACAGCCTTGTTTTCTCAAATGACTGCCTCGCCTGGTTCTCCAACTTACATTTACATTACATTACATTTAAGTCATTTAGCAGACGCTCTTATCCAGAGCGACTTACAAATTGGTGCATTCACCTTATGACATCCAGTGGGACAGTCACTTAACAATAGTGCATCTAAAACTTAGGGGGGGTGGGGTGAGAGGGATTACTTAACCTATCCTAGGTATTCCTTAAAGAGGTGGGGTTTCAGGTGTCTCCGGAAGGTGGTGATTGACTCCGCTGTCCTGGCGTCGTGAGGGAGTTTGTTCCACCATTGGGGGGCAAGGGCAGCGAACAGTTTTGACTGGGCTGAGCGGGAGCTGTACTTCCTCAGTGGTAGGGAGGCGAGCAGGCCAGAGGTGGATGAACGCAGTGCCCTTGTTTGGGTGTAGGGCCTGATCAGAGCCTGGAGGTACTGAGGTGCCGTTCCCCTCACAGCTCCGTAGGCAAGCACCATGGTCTTGTAGCGGATGCGAGCTTCAACTGGAAGCCAGTGGAGAGAACGGAGGAGCGGGGTGACGTGAGAGAACTTGGGAAGGTTGAACACCAGACGGGCTGCGGCGTTCTGGATGAGTTGAAGGGGTTTAATGGCACAGGCAGGGAGCCCAGCCAACAGCGAGTTGCAGTAATCCAGACGGGAGATGACAAGTGCCTGGATTAGGACCTGCGCCGCTTCCTGTGTGAGGCAGGGTCGTACTCTGCGGATGTTGTAGAGCATGAACCTACAGGAACGGGCCACCGCCTTGATGTTAGTTGAGAACGACAGGGTGTTGTCCAGGATCACGCCAAGGTTCTTGGCGCTCTGGAAGGAGGACACAATGGAGTTGTCGACCGTGATGGCGAGATCATGGAACGGGCAGTCCTTCCCCGGGAGGAAGAGCAGCTCCGTCTTGCCGAGGTTCAGCTTGAGGTGGTGATCCGTTATCCAAACTGATATGTCTGCCAGACATGCAGAGATGCGATTCGCCACCTGGTCATCAGAAGGGGGAAAGGAGAAGATTAATTGTGTGTCGTCTGCATAGCAATGATAAGAGAGACCATGTGAGGTTATGACAGAGCCAAGTGACTTGGTGTATAGCGAGAATAGGAGAGGGCCAAGAACAGAGCCCTGGGGGACACCAGTGGTGAGAGCGCGTGGTGAGGAGACAGATTCTCGCCACGCCACCTGGTAGGAGCGACCTGTCAGGTAGGACGCAATCCAAGCGTGGGCCGCGCCGGAGATGCCCAACTCGGAGAGGGTGGAGAGGAGGATCTGATGGTTCACAGTATCGAAGGCAGCCGATAGATCTAGAAGGATGAGAGCAGAGGAGAGAGAGTTAGCTTTAGCAGTGCGGAGCGCCTCCGTGATACAGAGGAGAGCAGTCTCAGTTGAATGACTAGTCTTGAAACCTGACTGATTTGGATCAAGAAGGTCATTCAGAGAGAGATAGCGGGAGAGCTGGCCAAGGACGGCACGTTCAAGAGTTTTGGAGAGAAAAGAAAGAAGGGATACTGGTCTGTAATTGTTGACATCGGAGGGATCGGCCGTCACAAGACGCGAGATTTCATCTGGAGAGAGAGGGGAGAAAGAGGTCAGAGCACAGGGTAGGGCAGTGTGAGCAGAACCAGCGGTGTCGTTTGACTTAGCAAACGAGGATCGGATGTCGTCGACCTTCTTTTCAAAATGGTTGACGAAGTCATCTGCAGAGAGGGAGAACTACTTCTCAGACAGAGTTCAGTGTGTCAAATCGGAGTGCCTGTTGTCCAGACCTCTTGCAGTCTCTATGGGGGTGCCACAGGGTTAAATCCTCAGTCCAACTCTTTTCTCTGCATACATCAATGATGTCGCTCTTGCTGCTGGAAATTATCTGATCCAGCTCTACGCAGACGACAGCATTCTGTATACTTATGGCCCTTCTTTGGACACGGTGTTAAATAACCCTTCAAACAAGCTTCAATGCCATACAACTCTCCTTCAGTGGCCTACAACTGCTCCTAAATGCAAATAAAACTAAATGCATGCTCTTCAACCGATCGCTGCCCACACCTGCCCGCCCGTCCATCACTACTCTGGATGATTCTGACTTAGAATATGTGGACAACTACAAACACATAGGTGTCTGGTTAGACTGCAAACTCCTTCCAGACTCACATTAAGCATTTCCAATCCAAAATTAAATCTAGAATTGGCTTCCTATTTTGCAACAAAGCATCCTTCACTCATGCTGCCAAACATACCCTCATAAAACTGACCTACCGATCCTTGACTTCGGCGATGTCATTAAAAAATAGCCTCCAAAACTCTACTCAGCAAATTGGATGCAGTCTATCACAGTGCAATCCATTTTGTCTCCAAAGCCCCATATACTACCCACCACTGCGACCTAAATGCTCTCATTGGCTGGCCCTCGCTTCATATTCGTCACCAAACCCATTGGCTCATCTATAAGTCTTTGCTAGGTAAATCCCCGTCTTATCTCAGCTCACTGGTCACCATAGCAGCACCCACCCGTAGCACGCACTTCAGCAGGTATATTTCACTGGTCATCCCCAAAGCCAATTCCTCCTTCGGCCGCCTTTCCTTCCAGTTCTCTGCTGCCAATGACTGGAATGAACTGCAAAAATCACTGAAGCTGGAGACTCATATATCTCCCTCACTAGCTTCAAGCACCAGCTGTCAGTGCAGCTCACAGATCACTACACCTGTACATAGCCCATTTGTAAATAGCCCACCCAACTACCTCCTCCCTATATTGTTATTTATTTAGCTCCTTTGCACCCCAATATCTCTACTTGCACAATCATCTTCTGCACATCTACCATTCCAGTGTTTAATTGCTATATTGTAATTACTTCGCCACCATGGCCTATTTATTGCCTTATCTCTCTTATCCTACCTCATTTGCACACAATGTATATAGACTTTTTCTATTGAATTATTGACTGTATTTCTTTATTCTGTGTGTAACTCTGTGTTTTTGTTTGTGTCGCACTGCTTTGATTTATCTTGGCCAGGCCGCAGTTGTAAATGAGAACTTGTTCTCAACTAGTCTGCCTGGTTAAATAAAGGTGAAATAACAAATAAAAGACCTGCAAGACATGTGAGAGACAAACTGGAGGCCTTAAGAGAGGTCTGGGAGAAGTGGGTGGAGCTTCTGCCATACCTCTACAACCCTGGGCCTGAAGTAACAGTGGATGAGCAACTGGTTCCATTCAGAGGTTAATGTTTATTTTCATATCTGTAATATAAGTCATTTTCACTGTTAATTTTATTATGTATTGCTGTTATATCATTGATTTATGTGATAGTTTTTTGTGACACGGATACTAATTACTGATAGTGATCTCTTTGGTCAAAAGGTTGCTGTCCTTTCCGGCAGTATATGCCCAGCAAGCCAGCAAAGTATGGCATCAAGATATGGGTGGCCTGTGATGCACAATACAGCTACACTTGGAAGAAGTAAGTCAACACAGGGAAGCCGACCAGTGGAGGCCCAGGGAAGAACCTGGGGGACGCAGGTTGTGCTTATTGTGACAGTTCGGCTTTGGTCAGATTTTCTTTAAATAATCACGTTTTTCAATTTCGGTTTTGATAATAAAATTAAAATAAATACGCAATATGCATTATGTGGATTGAATGCTGTAACAACACAGAATAAAACAATTAATATAAGTTTGGTTTGTGGGTGTTTGTTTCCATGTGAGTGTTTGGGCCACACGGTACTGTTTTGGTTTTGTATATTTCACGTTTATTATTTTGTTCCAGTGTTCAGTTGTGTTTTTGGAATAAATCAATATGGACAGCAGCAGGGGCCAAAAACACAAGATTCCTGGACTTGGGAGGAGATTTTGGATGGCAAGGGCCCCTGGGCACAAGCAGGGGAATATCGCCGCCCTAAAGCAGAGCTGGAGGCAGCGAAAGCGGAGAGGAGCCGGTATGAGGAGGCAGCACGGAGGCGCGGCAGGAAGCCCGAGAGGCAGCCCCAAAAATGTATTGGGGGGGGGCACAAGTCAGGTAGGAGACCTGAGCCAACTCCCAATGCTTACCGGAGAGCGAGAGGGACCGGGAGGCACCATGCTATGCAGTGGAGCGCACGGTGTCCCCGGTGCGTGTGCATAGCAAGGTGCGGTACATTCCAGCTCCTCGTATCGGCCAGGCTAGAGTGGGCATCGATCCAGGTGCCATGAAGCTGGCTATACACATCTGTTCTCCAGTGCGTCTCCTCGGGCCGGCGTACATGGCACCAGCCTTACGCATGGTGTCCCCGGTTCGCCAGCACTGGCCAGTGTGGGCTATTCCACCTCACCGCACTGGACTAGCTACGGGGAGTGTTCAACCAGGTAAGGTTGGGCAGGCTCGGTGCTCAAGAGCTACAGTGTGCCTGTACGGTCCGGTCTATCCGGTGCAACCTCCACGCACCAGCCCTCCGGTGACAGCCCCCCACACCAGGCTGTCTCTCCGTCTTCTCCCTACAGAATCTCCCGTCTGTCCTGAGCCGCCGGAGCCGCCAGCCAAGAGCCGCCGGGGTCCCCAGCCAGCCAGGGGCCGCCAGAGCCGCCAGTTAGTCAGGAGCCGCCGGAGCCGCCAGCCAGCCAGGAGCCGCCGGAGCCGCCAGCCAGCCAGGAGCCGCCGTAGCCGTCAACCAGCCAGGAGCCGCCGGAGCCGTCAGCCAACCAGGAGCCGCCGGAGCCATCAGCCAGCCAGGAGCTGGCGCCGCCGGAATCTCCCGTCCATTCGGGACCCATGGCTAGGGTCCCCAGTCGGAGGTCTGCGGTGAGGGTTGCCACTCGTAAGAGGCCACTTAAGAGGCCACTAGGGCTGTTGAGGAGGTGGACAAAAACTGTGGTGAAGTGGGGTCCACATCCCGCGCCAGAGCCGCCACCGCGGACAGACGCCCACCCAGACCCTCCCCTATAGGTTCAGGTTTTGCGGCCGGAGTCCGCACCTTTGGGGGGGTGGTACTGTCACGTTCTGACCATAGTTCTGTTATTTTATTCTCTGTTTTAGTATGGTCAGGGCGTGAGTTGGGGTGGGCAGTCTGTTTTCCTATGTTGGTTTTTGTGTTCAGCCTAGTATGGTTCTCAATCAGAGGCAGGTGTAATTAGTTGTCTCTGATTGAGAATCATACTTAGGTAGCCTGGGTTTCACTTTTGGTTTGTGGGTGTTTGTTTCCGTGTGAGTGTTTGGGCCACACGGTACTGTTTTGGTTTTGTATATTTCACGTTAATTATTTTGTTCCAGGGTTCAGTTGTATTTTTGGAATAAATCAATATGGACACTTACCACGCTGCATTTTGGTCCAATCCTTACTCCTCCTCAGACGAAGAGGAGGAAATCCGTTACAGGTAGTTACAGTCTGATTTATTCACATTACTTTCCCTTAATAAATATTTCAGTTGTGTATATTACATGTGCTTTATTTATTTATGCTTTATTTTTTAATTCCAAATTGTATGCTGTATGACTGCGTATGCTTTATGACAAAATCACTCTTTTACTGGGTCTTTAAAGTAAATAAGACATACTTTTATAACTGCTGAATACCAACTAGCAATCACTTAGATTAGATCATGTATTTTCAGGTGGAGATACCTCACGAAGCAACTGCTGCCCTTCCCTTTCGATGTGCTCTCTTCCGTCTATTCTCTCTCCCTCTCCATGTCTGCCCCACACCAGAGAGGAAGAGGCGAAGCGAGAGGTTTGACTCTCAACAAAGTCTGTCCAAAATAATCCCAATGTGTTTCTATGGGCTTATTTTGGACCTAAGCTTGTTGCCTGCCTTCCCACCTTTCGGACAACGCCTTCCATTTTTATGGAGTCATGAGCATCTCGTAATTATACACAGATCTCTGCCCACACTGACAGTACAAGTAGGCAACACAATGGATTATGGTCATTGTAGTTGTATACCACGTTTTCTGCACTAAACAATATTGAATATTAGACTGTTGGAAACTAAAACTCCCTCATACATTGCACAGTTTGGGCTTGATCTGATTTTGCTCTAGAGAAACTGCACACTGAACTCACAGAATGTGAAATGTCAGAATAATAGAATGAGAGAATGATTTATTTCAGCTTTAATTTATTTAATCACATTCCCAGTGGGTCAGACATTTGAATACATTCAATTAGTATTTGGCAGCATTGTCTTTAAATTGTTTAACTTCGGTCAAACGTTTCGGGTAGCCTTCCACAAGCTTCCCACAATAAATTGGGTGAATTTCGGCCCATTCCTGCTGACAGAGCTGGTGTAACTGAGTCAGGTTTTTAGGCCTCCTTGCAGCGCACACGCTTTTTCAGTTCTGCCCACAGATTTTCTGTAGGAATGTGGTAAGGGCTTTGTGATGGCCACTCCAATACCTTGACTTGGTTCTTTCCTTAAGCTATTTTGCCAACACTTTGGAAGTATGCTTGGGGTCATTGTCCATTTGGAAGACCCATTTGCGACCAAGCTTTAACTTCCCGACTGTCTTGAAATGTTTCTTCAATATATACATGTAATTTTCCATCCTCATGACGCCATATATTTTGTGTAGTGGACCAGTCCCTCCTGCAGTGAAGCATCCCCACAACATAATGCTGCCACCCCCATGCTTCACGGTTGAGATGGTGTTCTTCAGCTTGCAAGCCTCCCCCTTTTCCGCCAAACATAACGATCGTCATTATGGCCAAACAGTTCTATTTTTGTTTCAGACCAAATCAAATCAAATTTATTTCAGCTGATATCTCAAAGTGCTGTACAGAAAACCTGCCTTAAACCCCAAACAGCAAGCAATGCAGGTGTAGAAGCACGGTGGCTTGGAAAAACTCCCTAGAAAGGCCAAAACCTAGGAAGAAACCTAGAGAGGAACCAGGCTATGGCTCAGCACATCAATGAGGCGTAGATTCCTGCCATCCATGAGGTCTATACCAGGCAGTGTCAAATGCCCTAAATATTGTCAAAGACTCCAGCCACCCACGTCATAGACTGTTTTCTCTGCTACCGCATGGCAAGGGGTACTGATGCACCAAGTCTAGAATTAACAACACCCTGAACAGCTTCTACCCCCAAGCCATAAGACTGCTAAATATTTTTTTTTTACTTTTCACATATGCTTCTGTTACTGTTTATTATCTATCCTGTTGCCTAGTCACTTTATCTCTATTTATACAGTGCTGTGAAAAAGTATTTGCCCAATTTCAAATTTTTGAAACAGAATGTTATCAGATCTTCAACCAAAACCTAATATTAGAAAAAGTGAACCTGAGTGAACAAATATCACAGCAATTACATACTTATTTCATTTGTTCCAAAAACTAAGTTAAGCAACACCCAATGCCCCAGTGTTAAGTTAAAAAGTAATTGCCCCCTTACACTCAATAACTGGTTGTGGCACATTTAACTGCAATGACTCTAACCAAATGCTTCCTATAGTTGTTGATCAGTCTCTCACGTTACTCTGGAGGAATTTTGGCCCACTCTTCTGTGCAGAACTGCTGTAACTCAGCGACATTTGTGGGTTTTCAAGCATGACCTTCTCGTTTCAAGTCCTGCCACAACATCTCAATTGGGATTAGGTCTGGACTTTGACTAGGCCATTCCAAAACTTCAAATATGTTGCTTTTTAACCATTTTCATGTAGACTTGATTGTTTGTTTTGGATCATTGTCTTGCTGCATGACCGAGCTGCTCTTCAGCTCACAGACGGATGGCCTGACATTCTCCTGTAGAATACTCTGATATAGAGCAGAATTCATGGATTCTTCTATTAAGGCATGTCGTCCAGATCCTGAGGCAGCAAAGCATCCACAAACCATCTCACTTCCACCACCATACTTGACCGTTGGTATGAGGTTCTTAGTGTGGAATGCAGTGTTTGGTTTTCGCCAGGCATAATTCAACCTGAGGAAATCCCAGGATCTTACTTTTTTCACTATCAGTCACCTCCTCACCCTACAGATTTGCCGAGTTTGAAAGGTTAAAAATCAACACCATCCGACAGAACACGGTATCTTCCAACCTTAGCCCCACTCTGTATCTCTCCTTCAATGGCCACATTAGTCCGGTCTGTAAAACATCATTCTTTCACCTGAACAACATCTACCAGCTAAGATCCTCTCTTATCAAATCTGACGCAGAAAAACTAATCCATATGTTAATTTTCTCCAGAATTGATTATGGGAACACAGTACTTGGACACCTGCCTGTAAATTAAATTAATAAACTACAGCTCATCCAAATGAGTTCCGCAAGGATTCTGACACAAACAGCAAAGTCTGCCCACACCACCCCTATCCTTGTTGATCTCCTGTTCCTAAAATATTTGACTATAACATCCCCTACCTCTTCTATAAAGCCCTAAACAGCATCTGATTTTTTTGGGGGGGGGGTGCTGTGGTAGGGTCTCAGATGGTTGAGGGGCAGCTCTCGGGGGAACTGTGGGGAGGATCTTGGATGGTTAGTGCCTGGATGTTGTGAGTTTGGGACGGTGGCCGAGAGGTTGCTAGTTCGGGTCCCCAATTTGTCTTGGTGTGAGATCTGTCGTTGTGCCATTGGGCGGGACGCATGACTTTGGTAGCTCCTTTGGGTTGCTCTGGATGGGAGTGTCTGCTAGATGACTGAATGTAATGTCAATGTTGAGCGACGTCACTTCAGGTAGATTGTATGTTTTGAAGGATTGGACCTTTTTTTTCAATTTTCGTGACAACCCAAATCTAACTGGCTGTAGCTCAGGACCTGGAGTAAGGATCTGAATATTATTGATAACATTTGAAAGGAAACACGTTGAAGATTGTGGAAATGTGAAATGAAAGTAGAAGAATATAACACATTAGATCTGGTAAAAAAAAAATACAAACAAAAAAATGTGTTTTATTTAAATGTTTTTTTTCATCCTTGAAAGGCAAGAGAAAGGCAATAATGTATTATTGCAGTTTAGGTATTATTGCAATATTTTACAATATTTTGTATCACGTCTGCCCAATTAGACATGTTCGATTTAATTTACTATTAATGTGCAGTTGTAATGTTTTTTCAGGTAGAATATAATTTTACAAGCTTGGGCGTGTGCCAATTGGATGGATTAATTGTACATAGAGTGCACTATGTAGCCTACTGAAGGGTACCTTTTTCATTGTACATAGGGTGCACTATGTAGCCTTCGGAAGGGTAATGGTGATATACAGTTTATTCAGAAAGTATTCAGACCCCTTGATTTTTTGTTCTTATTTTGTTACGTTACAGCCTTATTCTAAAATGGATTTAAAAAAAGAATAAATCTACACACAATACCCCATAATTACAAAGTGTGCATTCTGTTTCCATTGATCATCCTTGAGATGTTTCTACTTATGTGTAGATTGTGTAGATGAGTCCACTTGTGGGAAACACCTGAGGGAAATTCAAATAATTGGACATGGTAGACTATAGTCTACTAGAGTGTAGGCTATTGGCTATCAAATGGTATGACATCTAGGCCTTGTATTGAGATAATATATAATAATAATAATATATGCCATTTAGCAGACGCTTTTATCCAAAGCGACTTACAGTCATGTGTGCATACATTCTACGTGTGGGTGGTCCTGGGGATCGAACCCACAACCCTGGCGTTACAAGCGCCATGCTCTACCAACTGAGCTACACAGGACCACACTGAGCATACCAAACATCAGGAACACATTCCTAATATTGTGTAAATTGTCTCAATTGTCTTAAGGCTTAACAATCCTTCTTTAAAATTTCTTCAGGATAGAGTCTATATTTCTCCATTTCCGCCTGACTGACGTGCCCAAAGTAAACTGCCTGTTACTCAGGCCTATTATATGCATATAATTGGTAGCATTGGATAGAAAACACTTTGAAGCTTGTAGAAATGTTAAAATAATGTATGAGACCATAACACAATTGATATGGTAGGACAAAATTCAAAGAAAAAATAACCAGAATTATTTTGGGGGAGATCCCATGCTCTTATCATGGAGAGCTATGGGTCCCATGCAATTCCAGCTCCCAGATTGCAATTCCTAGGGCTTCAACTAGATGTCAACAGTATTTGTTCAAGGTTTCAGGCTTGTTTCTTCCCAAACGAGGAAGAATTTGGAGTTTTCGCTGAGAGTCAAAGTTGGAAATCAATCTGTGTGCAAGCGACGAAGAGGACGCGCTCTTGCTCATTTTACTTTTATATTGAACATACTTCTTTCCATATGAAATATTATAGTTTATTTACATTTTAGGGTACCTGAGGACTAAATAAAATCTAGTTCAACTTGTTTTAACAAAGTTTAGCGGTAGCTTTTTGTATGCCTTTGTCTGCAAGTTGATTACTGAAATCGATGGCACCAACTAAACTGACTTTTTGGCATTTGATTAAAGAAGGATTTTAACTAACAAAACAACCATGCATGTTGTAGCTGGGACCCTTTGCATTGCAAACAGAGGAATAATTTCTAAAAGTATGTGATTATTTAATCAGCAGGACACCTGTCTACCAAATCCGTTGTATGATCATAAATGTTAAATATTACGATTATTTATTTGAATTGCGGGCCCTCCAATTTCACCGGATGTTGTCGACAGGTGTCCTGCTAGCGGGACGCCTAGCCTTCTTGTCTCCTACCCTTCATCTACACTGATTGGAAGTTACATCAATAAGGGATCATAGCTTTCAGCTGGATTCACCTGGTCAGTATGGCATGGAAAGAGCAGGTGTTCATGTTTTGTATGCTCAGTGTAGATCGACCATTTAGAAAAAAAAAAAAAAAAAATGGTTTTACAATGCACAATTAATGTGCAGTTGCAATGTTGTTTTTGAAATAATAGAATTTTGGGGTGTAGATTAATTTAATGGAATCCGGCCCGTCAAGATCAGTCACAAGTACAAAGGTGCTGCTGTCAAGCATCTTCTTTAATTAAGGGGTGAGTCAGTGTCATTCATGTTCAGAACATTATAAGCTCCTGAGTCATTCATGCATTTGTAACATAGTCTACCTACAGTAACATAGTCAACATCTTATCTACACTAGGGAGTGTCCTATTTGTCACAAGATAGTTATTCAAAAAAACAATTTAGTAATATGATAAATATGGACAATATAATGTAATGCCACAATTCTCTTTCTCAAGCTTTCTCATTCAAGTCTAAGACATTTGATTAATTTGGCTCCACACTGGACACACACTGGTTGAATCAACATTGTGAAAAAGATGTTGAATTGACGTCTGTACACAGTGGGCTGATAATTTAGTTTCACAAAAATAATTTTACATTAATCTATTTGCAACACATTATAAAGCGTGTTAGACAAAGGATGTTTGACCACTTCTATTCAGTTTTTATTCTTGCAATGGCTCCACCACCACCTGTGAATGTACACTGCAATGTACACTGCAAAAGTATGTGGACACCCATTCAAATTAATGGTTTTGTCTGTTTCAGCCACACCGCTTGCTGACAGGTGTATAAAATTGAGAACACAGCAATGTAATCTCCATAGACAAACATTGGCAGTAGAATGTCCTGTACTGAAGAGCTCAGGGACTTTCAACGTGGCACCGTCATAGGATGCCACCTTTCGAAACAAGTCAGTTCGTCGAATTTCTGCCCTGCTAGAGCTATTCCGGTTAGCTGTTAAGTGCTTTTACGTGTAAAATGGAAACATCTAGGAGCAACAATGGCTCGGCCACGAAGTGGTAGGCCACACAAGCTCACAGAACGGGACCGCCGAGTGCTAAAGCATAGCGAGTAAAAATCGTCTGTCATCGGCTTCAACACTCACTACCAAGTTCCAAACTGCTTCTGTAAGCATAAGAACGGTTTATCAGGAGCTTCATGAAATGCGTTCTCTTTCAAGTGTTCGTTTTGGTATTTCACTTATTACACAACGTATTCATCAGAAGCTTTACTACAATACGCCAGCCATGATTGGCTGGATGTCGAGACGTGTGCTTTGGGGAAGGATGTCCTTCCTACCCTAGAAAGGGCCAAATGCAGCTTCTATAAGTAATTCAAACACCTCTTCTCGCTTTTCATCATAAAGCTTACCTTGACACGACTTTTCCTGAAATAGCTAAACTGTCCACAGACGTGAGCTTACAACTCGCTCGCCGGGCACTATTCTCATGATTGTGCGGTGGTGACTATTTTCCTTTCCCTTCAACATAGCTAGAGAAATATTGTTTGAGGTAGGAACTAATTAGTTCACAACCAAGTAAGCTGTATCCAAACAGTGACTAGTTGTCGGTAAGCTAGCCACCACGCCAGCTGGCTTTAGTTTTTTTACTTAAAAAAAAGTTTTTACGAGCTACACCAAGCTATCTTTTCTTACCCATCCTTTCGGAAACGGTATTCAGCCATCTCACCGAGTGCCACCGTCGGAAATATCCTACGCTAATCGCTAGTTATCAGACTAGCCAACCACGCTAGTTTTTTCTGACAGCTAAAAACATAGCATCCAAGCTATTGTGAAAAAAAGCATCTCCCAACCCAAACCAGTAGAAGCTACCAGTAGAAGCTCCCAGCACGAATCTGCTCCTGTGGAAATAAGATAGCGGCCAAGGACACACTTGATGTGGTCCACTTGCTTTGGGCTGCTACATACCCAGGAAGAATTAGCCTCCCCCGGCTCCTATCAACACTTCTTCGCAGGCTAGTGCGCCAAGCTAGCCTCAGTCAACAAGACCCTAACATTGGGGCCTGCGTCCCTGATGGCTCACCAGAGGTGATGGATATCCCAATGGGAGTTATGGCTAGCGCTAGCTGGGGTGACCAGCTCGATGCCATTTCCCCGCTGTTGGAAGATTCCAGCAACGACCTTGTGACCCCCCTACCTGGCTTCCTGATTGGAGATCGAATCACCGGATGTAGACAAAGATTCCTTCATCCCCTCAGGCCAGGCCACCAAGCCTCCTGCCGGGGAATCCAAAACCGAACTCGTGTGGACCTGCAGGACATGTGCAAATGCGCTGCAAAACTGGTGATTCCATGGTCCAATGCAGTAACAGAGACCACCATGTCCCGCTACGAGGGTAAGTTGCTTCCCAAAGACAAAATAGGCAGCCAGGCAATTACTACCATTGTTCCCAGAATGCCCATACATGGAAGTACACCTGTTTTCTCCAAGAACTGTCCAAGGTGGGTCAATGTTGGAATGTGTTGATATGAAGGGGACTGGGTTGGCCCACATTTCCCCCATAGAACCCCTGGTGGCTTCTCATTTACATCCCCAACCAGAAGTCCTCCATGACCTTGACTGACCCCACCTTACTAACCAAGTATGAGTGCTTCCAGTTCTCTGTGACGGAGAAGGTCTACAGGTTGGTGAGGGCTCTCAGTACCGCCTCCATGCTCTCGTCATACCAAGCTGAGCTACAGGAGGAGCTAGTGGTCACACCGGAGCCTGGTCTATGGGATGAGATCTATATTACCACAGACTGTAATCTGCATCTGCTCAAAGCTGCTGTCAAGGCGTCGGGGAGAGCCACGGGACTCATGATATCCAAGGAGACAGCATGATGGCTCAACCTATCCTCGATAGTGAGAAGCTGAACATCCTGGATGCTCCAGTAGACCCTAAAGACCTTTTCTGTCCCACCTTTGACATGATGCAGAAACGGTGCGAGTAGAAAAAGACGGAGGGTGAAGCCCTCCAGCTTTGTCTGCCCAGAAACACACAACCCAGTCCCTCTCCGCACCTTCGCCAGGCTGCAACAGGCCAGCCACCCTTAACCTTTAAGATCCCCAGATGCCCAGGCTGCGAACCCAGGGCAGCAGAGAAATTTGGACCCTAAGTGCCCCTGGTCTAAGAAGCCCCACTTCCCACCCATGGCACCAAGGGGCCAACCTGCTCATAACCACACCCAGGGGTTATGGGGGAAGAAGCGAATGGCCTAATGATGTCCTGATCGCCCAAGAGGGGAGAGCAGTCTCCCCAAAGCGCTGTTCTATCCCTACCTCCAACCCTGAGCCTGTTCCAGGGTGCAAGATCCCAGGCACCTCAATGTTATTTCCGGCGTACAGGGCCCAAGTTGCTGGTCACAGAGTACAGCTCAAAGAGGAGAAGAGACAATGTTCAGATGGAAACTCCTAAAAAGCTCCCCTCTTGTCTCACAAACACCCAATGTCAGTTCAAATAAAAACACTAGCGCAACCAGGTTACAGGTAAAGGGCGCAGTCAGATGTCTTTGTCTTCGTCTTGTCGTGTCCCGTGTATATATCTTGTTTTCTATTTTTTCTTTGCATATTTTTTTCTCTTTTTTTCTTAACCTCATCTTCAAAATACTCTCCAGCAACCCGCCTCACCTAATGTGGTATGGATCTGCTATTTATTTTTAAACTTTAGAACCGGGAACCCCAACAGAAGCTAGCCAGCTAACAAGATACTAGCTTGTAGTCAGCTAGCCACTGATAGCGGTCATCAGCTAACCTTTATTCCGGACAACTCTTGCCAGTCTGCACAATGCAATTCAAACCAGAGCATACCAGACTTATTTTTCTCCATATCCCCGGATTCCTACCGCAAGCTCTGAACCTTTTCACCTAGATCATCACAGCTAGCTAGCTGCTATCCGAGTGACTACTCCTGGCTAACATCTCTGTCCCGAAACAAGCACCAATTAAGGCTAATTGGTGCTTGCTTCGGGACAGAGACGTTAGCCAGACGCTAGCCCATGCTAGGCCCATCTCCCGGGTAGCTGTTTTGCCAATTGGCCTGGACCCCTTTTACTGCATATACGTTGCCCCGCCGATCCATCACGACTGGACTACCAATGTAATTTTCAACAGGCTCCTCCATCGCGACGTCCCCTGAATGCCCATCTGCTGCTAGTCTGCTAGCCGTCGCCGGCTAGCTGTCAAGAGCATATCGGACTGTTAGCTGAAAAGGTCCATCAGCCAATTTCATGGGCCACTATACCTATTTTGCCAATTTGCCTGGACCCCTTTTACTACACAGAGCAATGCTAATCCATCATGACTGGACTACCGACTGGACTACCAATGTAATCCGACGTAAAGTTTTTTTTTTGAAAAGGCTCCTCCGTCGCGATCTCTCCTGAATGCCCATCTGCTAGTCTGCTAGCTGTGGCCCACTATCTGTCTAGAGCATATCGGACTGTTCGCTGAAGAGGTCTGTTGGCCAATGTCTTGGGCCACTATACCTATTTTGCTAACTGGCCAGGACACCTTTTCTACACGTAACCAAATGAGGAGGCTACAACAGACTTCTTCCATTGCGACGTCCCTCTTAGGCCCATCTGCTAGCTTGCTAGCCCCGGCCCGCTAGCTGTCTGAATCGCCGTGTCTCCAGCCAGCCTATTTACTCACTGGACCCCAATGATCACTCGGCTACCCATGCCTCTCCCTAATGTCAATATGCCTTGTCCATTGCTGTTGTGGTTAGTGATTGTCTTATTTCAGTGTAGAGGCTCTAGCCCTGCTCAATATGCCTTGGTAAACCTTTAGTTCCACCTCCCACACATGCGGTGACCTCACCTTGTTTAAATGATGTTTCTAGAGACAATATCTCGCTCATCGTCACTCTATGCCTAGGTTTACATCCACTGTATTCACATCCTACCATAACTTTGTCTGTACATTATGCCTTGAATCTATTCAATTGCGCCCAGAAACCTGCTCCTTTTACACTCAGTTCCCACTGTACTAGACGACCAGTTCTTATAGCCTTTAGCCGTACACTTATCCTACTCTGGTCGTCTGGTGATGTAGAGGTTAATCCAGGCCCTGCAGTGCCTAGCACCACTCCCATTCCCCAGGTGCTCTCGTTTGTTGACTTCTGTAACTGTAAAAGCCTTGGTTTTATGAATGTTAACATTAGAAGCCTCCTCCCTAAGTTTGTTTTATTCACTGCTTTATCATACTCTGCCAACTCGGATGTCCTAGCCATGTTTGAATCCTGGCTTAGGAAGACCACCGAAAACCCTGGAATTTCTGACAAGATAGAACTGTCAAAGGGGGCGGAATTTCAATCTACTGCAGAGATAGCCTGCAGAGTTCTGTCTTACTATCCAGGTCTGTGCCCAAACAATTTTAAGCTTCTACTTTTAAAAATCCACCTACCCAGAAACAGGTCTCTCACCGTTGCCACTTGCTATAGACCAACTTCTGCCCCCAGCTGTGCCCTGGACACCATTTGTGAATTGATTTCCCCCATCTAATTTGAGAGCTTGTGCTGTTAGGTTACCTAAACTGGGAAATGCTTAACACCCCAGCCATCCTATAATCTAAGCTTGATGCTCTCAATCTCACACAAACTATCAATGGACCTACCAGGTACAAATCCGTAAACACGGGCACCCTCATAGATATCATCCGTACCAACTTTAGCTCCAAATACACCTCTGCTGTCTTCAACCAAGATCTCAGCCATCAATGCCTCATTGCCTGCATCCGCAATGGGTCCCCTCATCACTGTCAAACACTCCCTAAAACACTTCAGCGTGCAGGCCTTTCTAATCGAACTGGCCCGGGTATCCTGGAAGGATTTTGACCTCATCCAGTCAGTCGAGGATGACTAGTTATTCGTTAAAAGTGCTTTCCTCAACATCTTAAATAAGTATGCCCCATTCAAAACATGTAGCACCAGGAACAGATATAGCCCTTGGTTCACTCCAGACCTGACTGCTCATGACCAGCACAAAAACATCCTGTAGCGTACTGGATTAGCATAGAATAGCCCACGTGATATGCAACTTTTCAGGGAAGTTAGTAACCAATATGCACAGGCAGTTAGGTAAGCAAAGGCTAGATTTTCAAACAGAAATTTGCATCATGTAGCACAAACTCAAAAAAGTTGTGTGACACTGTAAATTCCATGGAGAATAAGAGCACCTCCCCCCAGCTGCCCACTGCACTGAGACACGGAAACACTGTCACCACTGATAAATCCACAATAATTTTTCTACAGCTGGCCATGCTTTCCAACTGGCTACCCCTACCCCGGTCAACAGCCTTGCACCCACCACAGCAACTCGCCCAGCCTCCCCCATTTCACCTTCACCCAAATCCAGATAGCTGATGTTCTGAAAGAGCTGCAATATCTGGACCTCTACAGATCAGGCGAGCTACACAATCTGGACCCTCTCTTTCTAAAACTATCTGCCAAAATTGTTGCAACCCCTATTACTAGCCTGTTCAACCTCGTTCGTATAGTCTGAGATCCCCAAAGATTGGAAAGCTGCTGCAGTCATCCCCCTCTTCAAAGGGGGAGACACTCCAGACGCAAACTGCTACAGACCTATATCTATCCTAGCCTCCTTTTCTAAGGTCTTCAAAAGCCAAGTTAACAAACCGATCACCAACCACTTCGAATCCCACCATACCTTCTCCGCTATGCAATCTGGTTTACGAGCTGGTCATGGGTGCACCTCAGCCATGCTCAAGGTCCTAAACGATATCATAACCTCCATCGATTTGAGGCAATACTGTGCAGCTGTATTCATCGACCTGGCCAAGGCTCTCGACTTTGTCAATCACCACATTCTTATTGGCAGATTCAACAGCCTTGGTTTCTCAAATGACTTGATCGCCTGGTTCTCAGATAGAATTCAGTGTGTCAAATCGGAGGGCCTATTGTCCGGACCTCTGGCAGTCTCTATGGGGGTGCCACAGGGTTCAATTCTCGGGCCAACTCTCTTCTCTGTAAACTTCAATGATGTCGCTCTTGCTGCTGGTGATTCTCTGATCCACTTCTATGCAGACAACACCATTCTGTATACTTCTGGCCCTTCTTTGGACACTGTGTTAACTAACCTGAAGACGAGCTTCAATGCCATACAACTCTCCTTTCGTGGCCTCCAACTGCTCTTAAATGCAAGTAAAACTAAATGCATGCTCTTTAACAGATCACTGCCCACACCTGAAGGCATGGAAGTCAGCCTGTTTGGCTGCAATCTTATTATTGGCTATAGTGTGCATTGGAAAATCAACACAAAATGTAAACAAGAAAGGAAGAACAATGGATGACTGAGTGAGTGAGCAACTGATTACCTTCTCATTACATCATAGTTGCTATGTGTGCTACTTGTGTTTATCATGGCACAGGCCCAGGTACTCAGCCCTGCTGTTAGATCAGGCTCTATCACATCCGGCCATGATTGGGAGTCCCATAGGGCGGTGCACAATTTGCACAGTGTTGTCCATGTTTGGCCGGGGTAGGCCGTCAATGTAATTAGGAATGTGTACTTAACTGACTTACCTAGTTAAATAAATAAAAAGATCAACAACAAAAATGCTATTTGAGAAAAGTCAGATGTTGATATGAATATTAACCTAGTCAATTAGGCCTAAAAATTGTGTGTGGTTCATTTGGTTTTTCAGGGGCTATCTAAAGCCTATACTGTACTTTCCAATGAAACATGACAATTAATATTGGCATAAAATGGAGATACAGCAAGGCAGTTTACAAATGTTCTACATGTTTCTCTTTTCATAAGGCACAATTAATGTGCAGTTTGACTGTCATTTTTGACAGAATCTAATTTTACAAGTGGGGTGTTTGCCATTTTGAAGGATTCATTGTACATAGGGTGGACTATGTAGCCTACTGTAGGGTAATGGAGATATACAGTGCATTCGGAAAGTATTCAGACCCCTTGACCCTTTTCACATTTTGTTTCTTTACAGCCTTATAATACAATTTATGAAATTGAACATGTTCCTCATCAATCTACACAAAATACTGCATATTGACCAAGCGAAAATAAGGTTTTAGTTGTTTTTGCATTTTTTCTAAATATTAAAAGCTGAAATACCTTATTAGTATTCAGGCAAGTAATTGAGCGAAGGTGCATCCTGGTTCCATTGATAATACTTGCTTCAACAACTTGATTAAGTCCACCTATGGGAAATTCAAATGATTGGACATGATTTGGAAAGCCACAAACCTGTCTATATAAGGTCCCCATAGATTACAGTGCATGTCAGAGCAAAAACCAAGCTATGAGCTCGAGGGAATTGTCCGTAGATCTCCGACACAGAATTTTGTCGAAGTACACATCTGGGGAAATGTAGCAAAACATTTCTGCAGCATTCTCTCCAAAACTCTTGAACGTGCCGTCCTTGGTCAGCTCTCCCGCTATCTCTCTCAGAATGACCTTCTTGATCCAAATCAGTCAGGTTTCAAGACTAGTCATTCAACTGAGACTGCTCTTCTCTGTATCACGGAGGCGCTCCGCACCGCTAAAGCTAACTCTCTCTCCTCTGATCTCATCCTTCTAGACCTATCGGCTGCCTTCGATACTGTGAACCATCAGATCCTCCTCTCCACCCTCTCCGAGTTGGGCATCTCCGGCGCGGCCCACGCTTGGATTGCGTCCTACCTGACAGGTCGCTCCTACCAGGTGGCGTGGCGAGAATCTGTCTCCTCACCACACGCTCTCACCACTGGTGTCCCCCAGGGCTCTGTTCTAGGCCCTCTCCTATTCTCGCTATACACCAAGTCACTTGGCTCTGTCATAACCTCACATGGTCTCTCCTATCATTGCTATGCAGACGACACACAATTAATCTTCTCCTTTCCCCCTTCTGATGACCAGGTGGCGAATCACATCTCTGCATGTCTGGCAGACATATCAGTGTGGATGACGGATCACCACCTCAAGCTGAACTTCGGCAAGACGGAGCTGCTCTTCCTCCCGGGGAAGGACTGCCCGTTCCATGATCTCGCCATCACGGTTGACAATTCCATTGTGTCCTCCTCCCAGAGTGCTAAGAACCTTGGCGTGATCCTGGACAACACCCTGTCGTTCTCAACTAACATCAAGGCGGTGGCCCGTTCCTGTAGGTTCATGCTCTACAACATCCGCAGAGTACGACCCTGCCTCAAACAGGAAGCGGCGCAGGTCCTAATCCAGGCACTTGTCATCTCCCGTCTGGATTACTGCAACTCGCTGTTGGCTGGGCTCCCTGCCTGTGCCATTAAACCCCTACAACTCATCCAGAACGCCGCAGCCCGTCTAGTGTTCAAACTTCCCAAGTTCTCTCACGTCACCCCGCTCTCTCCACTGGCTTCCAGTTGAAGCTCGCATCCGCTACAAGACCATGGTGCTTGCCTACGGAGCTGTGAGGGGAACGGCACCTCAGTACCTCCAGGCTCTGATCAGGCCCTACACCCAAATAAGGGCACTGCGTTCATCCACCTCTGGCCTGCTCGCCTCCCTACCACTGAGGAAGTACAGTTCCCGCTCAGCCCAGTCAAAATTGTTCGCTGCTCTGGCTCCCCAATGGTGGAACAAACTCCCTCACGACGCCAGGACAGCGGAGTCAATCACCACCTTCCGGAGACACCTGAAACCCCACCTCTTTAAGGAATACCTAGGATAGGATAAAGTAATCCTTCTCACCCCCCCTTAAAATATTTAGATGCACTATTGTAAAGTGGCTGTTCCACTGGATGTCATAAGGTGAATGCACCAATTTGTAAGTCGCTCTGGATAAGAGCGTCTGCTAAATGACTTAAATGTAAATGTAATGTAAATGCATTGAAGGTGGCCAATAACACAGTGGCCTCCATCATTCTTAAATGGAAGAAGTTTAGATTCAACATGACTCTTCCTAGAGCTGGCTGCTCTGCCACACTCTGCAAGTGGGGGAGAAGGCCCATAGTCAGAGAGGTGACCAAGAACCCTTTGGTAACTCTGACAAAGCAGAGTTTGTCTGTGGAGATCGGAAAACCCTCTCTGCAGCACTCCACCAATCAGGCCTTTATGGTAGAGTGGCCTGACGGAAGTCAGTCAAAGGCACATCCTCAGTCAAAGGCACATGACAGACCGCATGGGGTTTGTCAAAATGCACCTAAAGGACTCTGAGACCATGAGAAACCAAGATACTCTGGTCTGAAGAATCCAAGATTAAACTGTTTGAACTGAATGCCAAGCATCACGTCTGGAGGAAACCTAGCGCCAGTGAACGGTGAAGCATGGTGTTGGCAGCATCATGCGGTGGGGATTTTTTTCAGTGGCAGAGATTGGGAGGCTAGTCAGGAATGAGGGCAAAATGAACGGACCAAAGTAGAGATCCTTGATGAAAACCTGCTCTGGAGCACTCAGAATCAAAAAGTACCACGAACGTTCACCTTCCAACAGGACAACAACCCAAAGCAAACAGCCAAGACAACACAGGGGTGGCTTCGGAACAAGTCTCTGAATATCCTTGAGTGGCCCAGCCAGAGCCCTGACTTGAACACTACCGAACATCTTTGGAGAGACCTGAAAACAGCTGTGCAGTGACTCTTTTATTTTTAATAAATGTGCAAACATTTCTATAAACCTGTTTTTGCTTGGTCATTATGGGGTATTGTGTGTAGATTGATGAGGGTAAAAAACTATGGAATGCTAATTTTTTAATAAAGCTGTAACGTAACAAAATGTGGAAAAAGTCAAGGGTCAGTATACTTTCCGAATGCATTGTAGATAGACTTAGGTCAATTTAATGGAATCCGGCCCGTCAAGTTCAGTCACAAGTGCTGCTGTCAAGCATGTTCCTTCATTATAATTTAAGGGGTGAGTCAGTGTCATTCATGTTCAGAACATTACACGCTCCTCAGTCATCCGTGCATTTGTAACATAGCCTGCCCATAGTAACATAGCCAACATCTAAATCTACACTAAGGCATATCATATTTGCCACATGATAGTTCTTTCAAAAATCTATTAAGTTATTAGATCATTATGGGCCTGATAACCGAATGCCACAATTATCTTTCACAAGCAGTTAGACTTAAATTAAGACGTTTGATTATTTGGCCTTATAATTTAGTATCACAATAATCGTTTTATATTAGCGTATTCGCTACACATTATTTCAAACTAATCTACATGTTTCTGGTTTTACAATGCACATTTAAATATGCAGTTCTAATGATGTTACTGACAGAAAATCATTTTACAAGCTTGCCAATTTGATGGATAATTATACATCTTTATGGCTCTATGTATCTTATCGTAGCCTATAGCATAGTATGCCTATGCAAATGGTCTGACAACTAATACTGTGATTAAATGGAGATATAGATAGACCATTTAAAACTATTTGAATTGTTTCTGGGTTTAGCTGACAGAGACCCCCAGATGTTCCATGAATGCCTTCCAGACCCTTGATGTGAACTGGGGACCCTGATCAGACACTATATCCTCAGGCATCCCATAGTTCCGGAAAACGCGTGTAAACAGGGCCTCCGCAGTTTGTAAGGCCGTAGGGAGACCGGGAAAAGGGAGGAGACAACAGGACTCCAACAGAAAAACGATCCACAACGACCAGGATCGTGGTTTTACCCTGTGAAAGTGGAAGATCAGTTAAAAAATCCACCGACAGGTGCGACCAGGCCATTGTGGAACGGGTAAGGGTTGCAACTTACCTCTGGGCAGGTGTCTAGGAGCCTTGCACTGGGCGCACACTGAGCAGGAGGAAACATAAATCCTCACGTCGTTAGCTAAATTGGGCCACCAGTACCTCCCATCAAGACAGCGCACCATCCAACCTATCCCAGGATGACCAGAGGAGGGTGACGTGTGGGCCCAATGGATCAGTCGATCACGGACAGCAGATGGAACATACTGACGCCCAGCTGGACACTGAGGGGGAGAGGGCTCTGCACATGACGCTCGCTCAATGTTCGCGTCCAGCTCCCACACTACCGGCGCCACCAAACAAGAAGCTAAGAGTATGGGAGTGGGATCCATGGACCGCTCCTCTGTCATAAAGCTGGGACAATGCGTCTGCCTTAACGTTCTGGGAGCCTGGTCTGTAAGAGAGGGTAAACACAAAACGAGTGAAAAATATGGCCCACCTTGCCTGACGAGGATTCAATCTCCTCGCTTCCCAGATGTACTCCAGATTGCGATGGTCAGTCCAGATGAGAAATGAGTGTTTAGCCCCCTCAAGCCAATATCTCCACGCCTTCAAGGCTTTTACGACAGCCAACAGCTCCCGCTCCGCCGTGCTGAGCTTCTTCGAAAATAAGGCACAGGGGCGGAGCTTCAGAGCGCTGAGAGAGCACTGCTCCTATCCCAGCTTCAGATGCGTCCACCTCCACTATGAATGGGAAAGAGGGATCCGGATAAGCCAACACAGAACTGAGGTAAAGAGAGCCTTCAGGTGCCTAAAAGCACTGTTCACCTCAGCCGACCACTGCAAGCGCACCAGGCCCCCCTTTAGCAGTGAGGTAATGGGAGCAGCAACCTGACCAAAACCCCGGGTAAACCTATGGTAGTAGTTGGCAGACCCTAAGAATCACTGCACCTCCTTTACCGTGGTGGGATTTGGCCAATTACACACGGCAGCAATGCGGTTGCTCTCCTCTCCTGAAGTGGAAATCTGATGCTCTAGAAAGGAGATGGATTGTTGGAAGAACAAGCATTTCTCAGCGTTGACATATAGATTATTTTCCAACAGGCGACCAAGCACTTGGCGCCTAAGGCACACATGATCGGCGCGTGTAGCGGAGTTTATCAGGATATCATTGATATACACCACTACACCCTGCCCATGCAAGTGTCTGAAAAACTTGTCTACAAATGACTGGAAGACTGATGCAGCATTCATCAACCCATATGGCATGGCGAGGTACTCATAATGACCTGAGGTGGTGTCACAACTCCTATCGAAGGTGGCTACTCTTCCTGTTCTGGCGGCGCTCGGCGGTCGATCACCGGTCTACTAGCTGCCATCAATCCCTTTTCCCTTTTCAGTTGGTTAAGTCTTATTGGTTACACCTGTTTCTTGTTTAGGTGTTTAGTTGGGCTGTTTAAGCCGGTAAGGCCCGCCTGCTCTTTGTGCGGGCTTATTTTCCTCTGTGTTTATTGTGTGGTAGTGTATTACATTGTGTTTTCTCCTTCAGACTAGTTGGGTCTTGGTTTTTGGCCAATCACACTACTACCAACACTACGCCTAGTGCGTCACAGGTGGTGCTAAATGCCGTCTACCTTCCGAATACGCACCAGATTGTACGCACTCCTGAGATCCAGTTTAGCGGAGAAGCGTGAGCCCCGTGCATTGACTCAATCGCTGTAGTGATAAGAGGTAACTATATCTCACTGTGATTTTATTGAGAACTCGATAATAAATGCACGGGGGCAAACCGCCATCCTTCTTCTTCACAATTAAGAAACTTGAGGAGACGGGTGAAATGGAGGGCTGAATGTACCCCTGACGCAGGGATTCGGAGACATATGTCTCCCTAGCCACCCTCTCCACTTGCGACAGGGGATACACGTGACTCCTGGGAAATGCAGCGTCTACCAGGAGATCTATCGCACAATGCCCCCGTCGATGGGGTGGTAATTGAGTCACCTTCTTTTTACAGAAGGCGAGAGCCAAATCGGCATATTCTGGGGGAAATGCGCACGGTGAAGACCTGGTCTGGACTTTCCACCGTAGTAGCACAAACAGAAACCCCTAAACACCTACCTGAGCACTTTAGCGACCACCCACGTGAGAGCCCTCTGTGGCCAAGAAACAGTGGGGTTATGACAGGCTAACCAGGGTAGGCCTAGCACCATAGAATACGCAGGAGAATCAATAAGGAACAGACTCATCTTTTCCTTGTGACCCCCTGTGTTACCATACACAAAGGAGCGGTTGCCTCCCTGATTAACCCTGACCCTAATGGTCGACTATCTAAGGCATGAACGGGGAAAGGCATATCCACAGGAACACAGAACCCCTCCACAGAACCCCTCCACTGGTTTCTTGGGCTCAGTGCTAGTGAATGACACTCAACCTGTCTTCATCATAAGGGAGGTTTCTGAGTCAAAGGTGAACAAGGTAATTAGCTCACTAAAGAACTCTAAAGCCAAAGATGTGTTTGGGATGGACTCTACCTATCTTAAAAACTACAAAGAGTCACTCATTGGCCCCATTACTAAGGTCACCAACACATCTATTGGCCTCGGTGTGTTTCCAAGGGTATGGAAGTCGGCCATAATAACGGCCATCTTTAAATCAGGCGACCCTGCTGACGTGAATAACTACAGGCCCATTAGTATACTACCTGTGGTGTCAAAGGTTGTTGAAAAGTGTGTAGCAGAACAACTGATTGCCCACCTCAACAACAGCCCCTTCACATTACACTCCATGCAGTTTGGCTTCAGAGCGAAACACTCCAAAGAATCGGCCAAAATGTGAAGTCCAAGATGGACAAAGGGAGTGCTGTTGGGGCTGTGTTTCTGGACCTAAGGGAGGATTTTGATACTTTTAACCATGAGATTCTCATCACAAAATTGTCCAAGTTCAACTTTTCCCCTGATGCCTTGAGATGGATGAAATCATACCTTGAAGGCAGAACTCAGTGTGTCAGAGTGAGCAATGAGCTGTCGCTTACTCGTAGCTATGATGTGGGCGTGCCCCAAGGGTCAATACTGGGGACCCTCCTGTTCAGCCTGTACATTAATGATCTGCCTTCTGTCTGTACTGGGTCTGAAGTTCAAATGTATGCAGATGATACAGTGATATATGTGCATGCAAAGAGCAAACAACAAGCTGCACAAGAACTCCCTACTGTAATGGTCCAGGTTACAAAGTGGTTCAGTGACTCGTGTTTGCATCTCAATGTGAAAAAAACTGTTTGCATGTTCTTCACAAAGAGGGCAACAGATGCTACTGAGCCAGATGTCTATGTGTCAGGGGAGAAGCTCCAGGTGGTATCCGATTTTAAGTACCTTGGCATCATACTTGATTCCAACCTCTCTTTTAAAAAGCATGTGAAAAAGGTAATTCAAATAACTAAATTCAACCTAGCTAATTTCCGATTTATACGAAATTGTTTGACTACAGAGGTAGCAAAACTGTACTTCAAATCTATGATACTCCCCCACTTAACATACTGCTTGACTAGTTGCGCCCAAGCTTGCTGTACAACATTAAAACCTATTCAGTCTGTCTACAAACAGGCCCTCAAAGTGCTTGATAGGAAGCCCAATAGCCATCATCATTGTCACATCCTTAGAAAGCATGAGCTCTTGAGTTGGGAAAATCTTGTGCAATACACCGACACATGTCTTGTATTCAAGATCCTTAATGGCCTGGCTCCCCCTCCACTCAATATTTTTGTTAAACAGAAAACCCAGACATATGGCAGCAGATCCACAAGGTCTGCCATGAGAGGTGACTGTATAGTTCCCCTAAGGAAAATCACCTTTAGTAAATCTGCATTCTCTGTGAGAGCTTCCCATGTCTGGAATACACTGCCATCAGACACACATAACTGCACCACATATCACACTTTCACAAAATGCTTGAAGACATGGTGAAAGGTCAATCAGATTTGTGAACATGGTCCCTAACTGTGTGTTGCCGCTTTCCATGTTGTCTGTTGTCTGTAGCTTGTGAGGTGTGGAAACACTTTGTTGCTTTTATGAATTTTGTTTTGCTGCTTTTTGTTCTATGTTGCTCTGTCTGTATGCTACGTCTTGCTTGTCCTATGTTGCTCTGTCTGTATGCTATGTCTTGCTTGTCCTATGTTGCTATGTCTTGCTTGTTCTATGTTGCTATTGTCTATATTGTAATTGTTTTTATTAACCTGCCCAGGGACTGCGGTTGTAAATTAGCCGGCTGGCTAAAACCGGCACTTTTACTGAAACATTGATTAATGTGCACTGTCCCTTCAAAAAAAAAAAAAAAAAAAAAAACTAAAATGGGGATCCCTAAACTATGAGCTAAACTTTTATTAATGAAATTTCCAGCCGCACCTGATTCTACTAGTGCCTTATACTGGGAACGAGGGGAAAGGCAGAGATAAATGGATCCTTAGGCAGAGATAAATGGATCCTGCTGGGTTCAGGTGAGGAAAAGGTGCTCAGGGGAGACCCCAGTTGTGCTGGTGGAGGCACTGGAAAAACTCCCTGTCTCTCCCAGAGGTCCATATTCTGGACAACGCGATCCATGGCGGTGCTCAGATTGTCAATCATCTCTGTGTGTTCCATGACGCGCTCCTCCACTTCCATGGCCGGGATATCTTCTCCTGCTGACATCATTTTTTGGTCAGAGATTCTGTCAAGAGTCGTGTGTATAGGTGGCAGGGAAGTCAGGCGCAGGAGAATCAAACCGAGTGTAATGGAGTTATTTAATAACGATAAACGAAACATACTCCAAACACTAAATGTAAACAAAGTGGGTACGAGGACACCGTCATGCACAAATACAAAAATCAATACAACACTGAATAACAAACAATCTCTGACAAAGACATGAAGGGAAACAGAGGGTTAAATACACAACAGGTAATGAATGGGATGGAAACCAGGTGTGTAGGAAGACAAGACAAAACCAATGGAAAATGTCAAATGGATCAATGATGGCTAGAAGACCGGTGACGTCGACCGAAGTCAAAGCCGTGACAAATACGTTATAATGAGGTACTGTGTGTAGATTTATGAGGGGGCCCAGGACTGACTTTGAGAAACCTTGCACTTTTTCATCTGACTCTGGGGAAGTAGATAAAGTGCCTCATTGTCAAAATCCCAAAGTATCCCTTTAAGGTAAGTATTTTTCTGTAGTGTCAGCTAGCCACATTATCTTTTGTTGTAATCTCATTGATATTGATGTATTTTCGTTTAACAGCAACACAACATGAGTGCAAGACATATCTGTCACGTTCTGACCATAGTTCTGTTATTTTATCTTTGTTTTAGTATGGTCAGGGTGTGAGTTGGGTGGGCAGTCTATGTTGGTTTTCCTATGTTGGTTTTTCAGTTCGGCCAAGTATGGTTCTCCTTGATTGAGAATCATACTTAGGTAGCCTGGGTTTCACTTTTGGGTTATGGGTGTCCGTCTTCCGAGTCAGTATTTGTCGCCACACGGGACTGTTTCGTTCATTTCACGTTTATTGTTTTGTATTTCGTAGTGTTTAGTTTATGTCTTAAAATAAACATTATGGACACTTACCATCCTGCGTTTTGGTCTTCCGATCCAGCACACTTCTAATGAATTAACTATAAAAGTGTTAATGTCCTTTCAACACATCAAACCAAATATTCTATACCATGCATGTAACCACTTTCTGAGTAACTACAAATTCGTAATTTTTATTTTCAAAAGTTTTCTGCTGATATTGAGATCTTGACTTTTGGAGCTCTGTAGAGGACTGATCGACCACGTTCTGGGGGAGCTTACTGATATCCTGCCAGGGGTTTAAATAGTATAGTATGTGGTGTTATATAGTAGGTAACAGGTAGGTAAGTGGTCAGGCCACAGCTAGTCAGCAAAAAGGGTCCATATAAGGGGATATCTTTACATGGTACGTTTTTGACACGTTTTTCAGAATACTGACCATTTCCAATGCATATTTTGAGTTTTGTGGATATGACCTTATCCTGACAAATTCTGAATCCAGATATGACTTTTTGACATATACAGTTGAAGTAGGAAGTTTACATACACTTAGGTTGGTGTAAATAAATAAAGTAAATAAAACTATAGTTTGTTAACAAGACATTTGTGGAAAGTCGGATAGGACATCTACTGAAAGAATGACACAACTACATTTTCCAACATTTCTTTAGAATATTTTCTAGTAATATTTATGTCCGTTGTGTTATGCTAATTAGTGTCAGTTGATGACAACGCTCCCGGATCCAGGATGGGTAGTTCCAAGAGGTTAACTCGTTTTCAACCACTCCACAAATGTATTGTTTAAAAAACTATAAAAACACCAACCCAACAGTGACGCACGGGGGTGGCAGCATCATGTTGTGGGTGTGCTTTGCTGCACGAGGGACTCGTGCACTTCACAAAATAGATGCCATCACGAGGAAGAAAAGTTATGTGGATTTATTGAAGCAACATCTCAAGACATCGGTCAGGAAGTTAAGGCTTGGTCTCAAATGGGCCTTCCAAATGGACAATGACCCCAAGCATACTTCCAAAGTTGTGTTGAAATGGTTTAAGGACAACAGAGTCAAGGTATTGGAGTGGCCATCACAAAGCTCTGACCTCAATCCCATAGGAAATTTGTGGGCAGTATTGAAAAAGTGTGTGCGAGCAAGGATGCCTACAAACCTGTCTCAGTTACACCAACTCTGTCAGGAGGAATGGGCCAAAATTCCCCAAACTTATTTTGGGAAGCCTGTGGAATGCTACCCGAAACATTTGAACCAAGTTAAACATTTTAAAGGACATGCTAATTGAGTGTTTGTAAACTTCTGACCCACTCGGAATGTGATGAAAGAAATAAAATCTGAAATAAATAATTCTCTCTACTATTATTCTGACATTTCACATTCTTAAAATAAAGTAGTGATCCGAACTGACCTAAAACAGGGACTTTTTACTACGATTAAATGTCAGGAATTGTGAACAACTGAGTTTACATGTATTTGGCTAAGGTGTATGTCATCTTATTACTTCGATTGTATGATATTAGGATTACTCCGAATATCACACATGGACATAGAGCTCCATAGAGCAAATATATATATATATATTATCAATTGTATTCATTCTCTTTGTCAACATAAATATTAAAATCGCCCAACACAATGATTTTATCATATTTCACAAGGACATTAGACAATATTTCAGATAGATCAGTTAAGAAAGTGGATTGTCAATTGTCAAACACTGAGTTTAAATTTATTTGACTAAGGTGTATGTAAACTTCTGACTTCAACTGTATGTGAGTGAGTGAGATGTTAGTAAAATTTCTGAAGTGTTTTAATCATTCTAGATTGCAGCCAGTAGCAACAAGAAGAAGCTCTGCGATGTGTGTGACCCCAAGAAGGACAGGAAGACACAGTACACATGCATCAAGTGCAGGAAATACATGTGCAACACACACTCTGTCCCTCATGTGGTGTGTAGACCGACCTTAATTTGTGTTCAATGGTGCTCATTTATCATTTCCATAAAATACTGTATGTAAACTGTGTCCGTCTAATTTGTTCAGTTCAAAGCAATAAACATAAATACTGATAAAGCTCATTTACATTTATTCAAGATAAACATTATTTATTACAGCCATGATTAAAATAGATTTTTGTATAAACAAATCGAATAGCTCTTGTATTAATAAATGTGATCTAGCAGAGGTAAATGGCAAATATTAACCATGTATTCTGTCTTCTGCTTGTAATTGATATAAGTCAACATATTAGTATTAAATATTTTTACGTACATTTTTATGTCTGTATTGTTTTAAAAACCCAATAATGTTGTGGGTCCATCCGACCCGCGAACTTTGGGTGAATAACAAAAACATGAACAGCACACAAGGGTTAAAACCTGTGGCTAGCTCTTCTGTTGCTGCAGTTAGACTTTCTGCCTATTCTGCTCTCTCCACCTCATTCACCACTGCCTGCTAATGCTAAACCTGCTCAACCTTCTCTCTTCAGGAAGATGTTCTGAATATCCCTATTTGGTCTGTGTTATGCTACAGGCTCTGACTGAGTACAGGTGTTTAGCTGAGTGATGACATTGACATCTAATTGGCGCTGTAGCGGTGGGGGAGGGGCCAAGGGACATTGCTGTGTCTAGTGCGTTGTGAAATCTCGACCAATCACAGCAGGCACAGCATCACTCCAGGGGCTTCTTGCAGTGCCTGCTACTGCCTAGCGCAGTATGTATTTTTTGTCATAAAATGTGTCAGTAAAACACAAGTGATGCGTGGTTATGGAAACTCATCAGACTGAAATAATTAAATATACCATTTACTTTTTTATTGTACCATCAAAGGTTCAGGGCTGATGCCCAGGAAATCCAGTCCTAGAGACACCATTTCAATTTTGAAACCCACAAGTTATCTATTTATCTAGAGCAACAACTATGCTGTGACTACTGAAAAGGAAAATTTAGCAACTAGGTAATGCTAAAAGAACGGATCTTGGAAACTTGTGGTGGTTATGAACATGCAATTACAGCACCTATATGGGTTATGATAACTAAAAGGTAAAGTCTATGTACAGTATGCATGACTGTAAGTTGCTTTGGATAAAAGCATCTACTAAATGTCATATACTTTTGGTTGTGTTGTGTAATGTGGACACCTGCTCGTCAAATATCTCATTCCAGAATCATGGGCATTAATATGGAGTTGGTCCCCCCTTTTGCTGTTATAACAGCCTCCATTCTTCTGGTAAGGCTTTCCACCATTTGTTGCAACATCGCTTTGGGGATTGGCTTCCATTCAGCCACAAGAGCATTAGTGAGGTCGTGCACTGATGTTGTGCAATTAGGACTTGCTCGCAGTTGGCATCCCAATTCATCCCAAATGTGTTCGATGGGGTTGACGTCAGGGCTTTGTGCATACCAGTCAAGTTCTTCCACACCGATCTCAACAAGTCATGTCTGTATGGACTTCGCTTTGTGCATGGGGGCATTCCCCAAACCGTTGCCACAAAGTTGGAAGCACACAATCATCTAGAATGTTAGCATTAATATGCTGTAGCATTAATATTTTATATTTTCCTTCACTTGAACTAAGAGGCTTAGACCAAACCATGAAAACAGCCCCAGACTGAATACCTGGAGTAGCTGTCATACAACGCAATCTGACACATTTGACAGGCTGTATGTGTCTACGTGTTGGAGGTCCATTAACTGCTCTAGAATAGTGATCAAGGTACTAACATAGTAATCTTTCACCAAACTTTACAGTTGGCACTATGCATTCGGGCAGGTAGTGTTCTCTTGGCCTCCGCCAAACCAAGATTAGTCCGTCGGACCGCCAGATGGTGAAGTGTGACTCATCACTCCAGAGAAACTTGTTTCAACTGCTTCAGAGTCCAATGGCGGCAAGTTTTACGAGTTTTACACCACACCAGCCGACGCATTTTGCACATTGTGATCTTAGGCTTCTGTGCGGCTGCGCGGCCATGCAAACCCATTTCATGAAGCTCCCAACAAACTCTTAATGTGCTGACGTTGCTTCCAAACGCAGTTTTGAACTCTAGTGAGTGTTGCAACCGAGGACAGATGATTTTTAAAAGCTCACAAGCTACGTTCTGTGAGGTTCTGTGTCCTACCACATTGGCTGAGCCATTCTTGCTCTGAGACGTTTCCACTTCACAATAACAGCACTTACAGTTGACTGGGGCTGGAAAGGTGGCATCCTATGACATTGTCACGTTGAAAGTCACTGAACTCTTCAGTAAGGCCGTTCTACTGCCATAGTTTGTATGTGGAGAATGCATGGGTGTGGCTGAAGCCTAATCTACTCATTTGAATGGGTGTTGACATACTTTTGTATACATAGTGTATTTTATCATATTGTATGAAAGAATGCATTGTGGTGTGCTCCTCTGCATGATACATTTACACATGTCTCTGAGAAAGCAATTATCTGTGACTTGTGGTATAACTGGTAAGGCAAATCATTCCGATACCTCTTTTCCTATCAGGTAGTGAACAAAAACAACATTTAGGCGGATGGCACTGATGATGTATTTGCACATTGGGGCAGGGTAGATGGATTATCCGGGGTGGAATAATGTTTAGAACATTCTAACAACACAAAAGGGTTGACATTGATGCCACCCAACCAGTTGATCAGCAATTGTAATTACTAAGGCTGTAAATATGGTCTGAGATTCATATTGAGCATACCTGGGTTCTCCTGCCATACTGACAGTAATGATCGTGAGGTGATAGAGTGAGAATAGGCGCTACTTTTGGACCTGTATACCTGGCTGACAATAACTTTGTGACCCTTTGAGAGTATAATTTTAAATGGACATTATTTATTATTTTGAGAAGTTCAGGTGAGTGGAAATTGGCATGCAAGATACTGAATTTTGTGTAAGAAGGCTAGGATTTTCTTTATGATTTAGACTTTATAGCATTACTTTATAGAGTTATCTATCATTATCCAACTAATTTCATTGTCATGATAGTATTTGTGCATTTCATCATTTTAAACGCAATTGTTTTTTATGTACAAATCTGAAATTCAAAAATAACCGTTTCTCATTTTAAATCCATCAACAGAAAATAAACAAAATTAAACAAAATAAACACAATTCTTTATATAAAGATATTTCATATTTTTGTCATCGAAATAGATGACAGAATTTCATGTGAAATTACAAGACAGTAATAAAGACTATTCACCAGTTTAGAGAAAAATATGCACCAGTTTAGAGAAATGTTTCATAATCCAATAATATCACATGAAATGATCTTGTAACCAAGTAAACCTGTGGCGAAAATATCCTTCATATATCTCTGCCAAATCAATCAAGAAGGTTACTATGTTAAATCAAGGAAGAAAGACAGACATAGCAGAATTATTTTATTATACAATGCCTAACCCTTTGCAAGGTTTTCACATTGTGCAGCCTTAAAATTAAATCTAACAATGAATTAATCAAATTAATTTACTCCATACTTTGTAAGTAGAATGAAAATGATAGAAATGTGCATTAAATTGCAAAAAATATATAAAAAAATAAGATGTATTGATTGTGTAGGACTGTACACCCTTGCTGTGGCACATCTATGTAGGTCTACTGAACTGTATAACACTGGCCTCCATTCCAAATCACATTTTTTGTTTGTAACAAGGCCATTGAGCAATACTCTATTATACAACGAGAGGGTCTAATCCTGAATGCTGAGTGGTTAAAACAGTATTCCAGACAGTTTTTATTCCACAAGGTACCACCGGCTAAATCTATGACGTTAAAATTCCGATTTACTCTGTTCCATCTGACTACGCAATCCACTGTCTCATCAGCCCATCCAAGCAAATTACAAACTACTGTAGATCTCCACTACAAAAAGCATCGAGACATTATCTCACATTTCTTTAAGACTAACATTTAATTTTTAACCGTGGAGATTTGTGTAAACCTTGCTGTCTGTCTCTCCAACATTTGCAACATTGTTTCAATATTCAAATTTGATCTCAAGATGCTACATTTTAATGAACTTGTCCGGAGTCGGGACGAGACGACCAGAAAGGCAGCGTTTCTCAGCCAGTCAAAATAATTTTAGGGATATTTCCAAATAATTGTAAATTGAAAAAGGTAAAATGAAACAAGGTGGAGCTAGTTTGCAGTCTTTCCAGTTTCAGTTTGAAGTGATTATGTTAGCTGTGTTGTTCGCTAGCTCCTCTGAACAACAGTGTCCAGACGAATGAGCACATTTTCTATGCCAGGTCGATTAGGTCATTGTTATGGATGTAAGCAAGTAAAGGTCACTATGAAAACAGCTTAAACAAATGCAAATGCCGATACGTTGCTGTTATTCTGGCTACACTTTTTGACGTGACTGTAAGTTAGCCGTAGTTGGCTAGCTTGCAAGCAAGGGATAAGAATGCTGCCAGCCAGTATAGCAATGGAACATTTAGAATGAACAAATGGGTTGCATCCATACACTGGTGTGAATGTCTTCACAAGACTGAGGCAGGTAAAAGGTTTACTACTATGACTGTGAGTTGTGGTTCTCGTACCTGAATTCACTAACTGTAAAAGTCACTCTGAATAAGAGTGTCTGCTAGTTTTCCACATGGTGTTGAGTGTTTCTGAGGGTGCTAGTCTAAGTCCAAACTTCACACTGCTTGAAAATCAGAGACATGGGTATGCTTGTCACCGGCAGGGACTGGAGAGTTAGTCAGGATCAAAAGTAGTTGTACTTTTAAAGCTTCAATTACTCAAATTGCCAAATACACACCAGAATGGGTTTCCACACAATTGTGTTTGTGAATGGGCTAGTCTTAAAAAATCAGAGACAAGACTTGAATATTGCTCTCCATCAGTGATTCCCAGGGGTATGCGCAATGCCGTCGGGGGTAAGCCAAATAAAAATGTGATTCACATTTAAAAATGTAAAATAAAACATTATATTTTTGCTGCTTTTCCAATGTTTTTCTCTCGCCTAAGCAGCCTAGTTTCACTGTTCAAAATAAAATGTGACCATCTTGTGTTCAGCGAAATAACAACACAATGTCCAATACAGATAGCCTAGTCAAATAATTAACATCTAATCACATTAACCAATCCAACCAATCACATCTCTATTTCAGCATCAGTACTTACTTAATCTGAATATTGTCCTCAAGATATGTGTGCTATAAAGATAATAATCATGTATTGCTCAGTATACTAAAATTTAGTTAAACAATTGCCTCCATATAATGCATTGTTAATAAGGTTTCTAATTAAAACACCCTTGGAGATTTTGATAAAGTTTAAAGCGATCAATCAAGGTTATGTTGTGGTTGTTCAACATAGCATCAATTCAATCATAGCCAACAGAAATGATATTAATCTGTTCATTATCACTCTGGCAGAGAATTTTTATTTTTTTACAAAAAATGAAAACAACTGAATTCAACCAATCTGTGAGATGTTTTAACAACAACAGCATCAAGATTTATACTCAATCATCAAATTCTTCCTCTCTCAGTGGTAGGGAAGTTTAAATGACTAGCTTAATATAGCACTAAGATAAACATTGCACTTTTCTCAATAAAGCGATTTCTACTGCTCACCATGGTGATGCGAAGGCATCCTTTTTGGGCCAGAATGGGAGCAACAAATTTACTGTTACGGTGGGGAGGTGAGAACTACAGTATTTGTGCCCATTTTAAGGTGGGGCTGACAAAAATAGTCATTGCAATGTTGTTTGGGATTTTGTTGTTTTGTTGGAACACATTTTGTTGTTTAGACTCCAGAATGTGTAATTAGTAATCAATATGGTAGTAGCTCCGATTTTCAATATGAATTTGTTGTCATATTGCTTAGACCTATCAGTATAGCGTATACCATATATCTGGAAGTGCAAAGGGTATACGGACTAATACTTTTTGCATGGCAGGTCCATTGAGGTAACCTTAGTTTAGAGAGAAGAGTGTCCTCTACTGGCCCTCCAATACAACTTCCATGTACAACAACTGTATTATTCTAGGGAGTTCCTGTTCCAGGTATAAGACCAGGCCCAACCCTGCTAAGCTTGAATTATTATTAGATTTGTGAAGTGAAGAACAAATTCTTATTCACAATGGCAGCCTACCATGGAACAGTGGGGTTAACTGCCTCGTTCAGGGGCAGAACAACAGACACTCTAACCACTAGGCTACCTGCCGCCCTGTCCTGGCTTTTAGCTGAAAGCCAGGAGAGGAATCCAGGGTGATATGTTGGATGGCAAATGATAAGAAACAAGAACCTCCATCACCTTGAATCTCGATAAATGTCTTTATTGATCTTAAAAGTTGAGGTGGTTAAATTGACTACACCTGTACCATCAGTCTGGAACTTTCATGCTGAGTAATAAGCAGAATGAGGTTTACTCTGGAAGCAAAGGCTACTGTAATGGTCAGTATTGCATTTCACCCACTATTAAACATACCTGTAGGATTTGGGGAGCAGTGATGGAATAGGTACCCATTTGTCATACTTGACAAAAAGTAAAGATACAATAATAGAAAATGAAAAATAGAACATTGAAAGTCACACAGTAAAATACTGCTTGAGTAAAATGCTAAAACAAATTAGTTTTAAATATACTTAAGTATCAAAAGTAAATGTAATTGCTAAATTCGGAAGACCCCTTGACTTTCGGAAGACCCCTTGACTTTTTCAAAATGTTGTTACGTTACAGCCTTATTCTAAAAAGGATGATATTTTATTTTTACATTTACGTAAGTGTTCAGACCCTATACTCAGTACTTGTTGAAGCACCTTTGGTGGCGTATTTGGGGAGTTTATCCCAGTCTTTTCTGCAGATCCTCTTAAGCTTTGTCAGATTGGATGTAGAGTGTCGCTGCATAGCTATTTTCAGGTCTCTCCAGAGATGTTTGATAGGGTTCAAGTCTGGACTCTGTCTGGGCAACTCAAGGATAATCAGAGACTTGTCCGGAAGCCACTCCTGCCACTCCTCTTGGCTGTGTGCTTAGTGTCGTTTAACTGTTTGTTTTTTTATCAAGGATCTGTCTGTACTTTGCTCTGTTCATTTTTCCATCGATTCTGACTAGTCTCCCATTCGCTGCCGCTGAAAAACATCCTCATAGCGTGATGCTGTCACCACCATGATTCACCATAGTGACGGTGCCAGGTTACCTCCAGATGTGGCACTTGGTATTCATGCCAAAGTGTTCAATCTTGGTTTCATCAGACCAGAGAATGTTGTTTCTCATGGTCTGAGAGTCCTGTAGGTGCCTTTTGGCAAACTCCAAGTGGGCTGTCAAGAAGCCTGATTGGTGCTTCAAAGATGGTTGTCATTCGTGAAGGTTCTCCCATCTCCACAGAGGAACTCTGGAGCTCTCTCAGTGACCAGCGGGTTCTTGGTCACCTCCCCAAACCAAGGCCCTTCTCCCTCGATTGCTCAGTTTGGCCGGGCGGCCAGCTCTTTGAAGAGTCTTGGTGGTTCCAAACGTCTTCCATTTCCGAGAATGATGGAGGCCACTGTGTTCTTGGGGACCTTCAATGCTGCAGACATGTTTTGGTACCCTTCCCCAGATCTGTTCTTCAACACAATCCTGTCTACAGACAATTCCTTCAACCTCATGGCTTGGTTTTTGCTCTGACAACTGTTGGACCTTATATAGACCGTTGTTTGACTTTCAAATTATGTCCGATCAATTGAATTTACCACAGGTGGATTCCAATCGAGTTTTAGAAACATCTCAAGGATTACCAATGGAAACAGGTGTCACGACATCCGCTGACGTCGGCTCCTCTCCTTGTTTGGTCGGCTTTCGGCGGTCGGCATCACCGGCTTTCCAGCCATCGCCACTCCATTTTTCATTGTTCAATTTGTTTTGTCTTGTTCCCTGCACACGTGGTTTACATTTCCTCATCACAATGCATGTATTTATCACTCTGTTCCCCTTCATGTCTTTGTGTGAAATTGTTTATTTGTATGTGGTTATTGTGATGCTCCAGGCAATGTTTCCATGTTCCGTGTCTGTGCAAGTTGTATGTTCATTTGGTACATTAGCTTTGGTTTATATTTTTTTTCGCTTTGTACTTTTGCCTTTTTGCTGAAGGTTTTGACCCAGTTTGCGTCCGTGTGTTTGTTCACTCCAGCCTGAATAAAGTGTACGCCTGTCTACAACACTCTGCTCTCCTGCACCTGACTTCGGCACCAGTACACACACCCTTGACAACAGGATGCACCTGAGCTCAATTTCAAGTCTCATATCAAAGGGTCTGTATACCTATGTAAAGAAGGCATTTCTGTTTTTATTATAATTATAATTTGCTAACATAAAAAAAACGCTTTTCACTTTGTCGTCATGGGGTATTGTATGTTGATTGATGAGGATTTAAAAAATATATATATTTTAGAATAAGGCTGTAACTTAACAAAAAATCAAGGGGTCTGAAAACTTTACGAATGCACTGTGTGCATGAAAAGTAAAAGTATACATTTTTTCATATTCCTTATTTTAAGTAAATGTTTATTTAATTTACAGATAGACAGTGGCACACTCCAACACTCTGAGATAATTTAGAAAACAAAGCATTTGTGTTTTGTGAGTCTGTGAGTCCACCAGATCAGAGGCAGTAGGATGACCAGGGATATTATTTAGTACAGGATTTGGACCATTTTCCTGTCCTGATTAGCATTACAAAAATACGAGTACTTTTGGCTGTCAGGGAAAATGTAAGCAGTAAAAAGTACATGATTTCTTTAGGAATGTATTGAAGTAAAAGTAAAATTTGCCCAAAATATCAATAGTAAAGTTGAGTACAGATACCCCAAAAAACAACTTAAGTTGTACTTAAAAGTATTTATACTTAAGTACTTTACACCACTGTTTGGGAGTAAATGCTGATCCTAGATCCGGCTGATGAGTAACTATCCAGGGCAAAGCAAACATATCTACAATACTGTAAATAGTGTAAAAAAATACATGTTTTATTGTAACATACACAAGATTGGTGCAGGGAAATGTGTTATTTTACAGGGTCATCCATAGTAGTACAGTGCCACTGATGCAAATTAGGGTTAATTGCCATGCTCAAGGGAATATCATTTGATTTTTCACCTAGTCGGCTCGCTTATTCGAAGCAGCAACCATTCGTTTTTTGGTCCAACGCTCTAACAGATATACTATTTGCTGCCACTGAAAGGGGGAAAAGGGGATAGTAATTCACAAATGAATGATTTATCTCAAAAATGCTAACTACTCAAGAATTACTCAACTGCTTGACAAAAAACACCCTGAAAAATAAAACTTGATTGTGAGAATATCATCTTGCACAGAAATGAACAAATAATAAGCAAACTCCTGCCTCACACCTTAAACACTCTTGAGTCAATTTCGGCAGCCTTTCGTCAATTTCTGTTTCCCCGCAAAAATCGAATTAGCACCATAAAAAGAATCACATAAAAATCCATCTTTTTCATATAGAGATATCTGCATGGGCTGCCTCTCAACCCACCGCAACTGGCGATATTGGCCTTCCACATCTGTGGTGAAAGGTGGCAGAGATGTTTATCAGACCATGAGACATCCTGAAAATCGGTCTTCTCACAAAAACGTATGTAGTGTCTGAACAGTTTGGCCTACACAATGATGTGACCCCTCTATGGAAAGGTGAGTCTCTCACAAACACATCTCAGTGGTTTTAGGACACCCACAAACCACACAAGACTCTCCTGAAGGTAGCCTGGTACCAGATAAAAACATTTATGACAATATATATGGAAGAGAGAGGTTCAGTGCCTATAAAGGTTGATAAATATGTGTTAAAAAAATAAAAACATTGTTTCATGATATTTCTTATACAGTATCTCTCAGATATGAAGGACCGCGCGGTACTCTGGACCCTGATCTCTCTTTTGACGAACAAATCAAGACTGGTTCAAGGACAGATTTTTTTCCATCTACGTAACATTGCAAAAATCTGAAACTTTCTGTCCAAAAATGATTCAGAAAAATTAATCCAAGCTTTTTTTTACTTCCAGGTTAGAGAACTGCAATGCTCTACTTTCCGGCTACCTGGATAAAGCACTAAATCAACTTCAGTTAGTGCTAAATACGGCTGCTAGAATCCTGACTAGAACCAAAAAATGTGATCATATTACTCCAGTGCTAGCCTCCCTACACTGGTTTCCTTTTAAGGCAAGGGCTGATTTCAAGGTTGTACTGCTAACCTACAAAGCATTGGCTTTGGCTTGCTCCTACCTATCTTTCCGATTTGGTCCTGCAGTACATTCATACCAGTACGCTACGGTCTCTGCCTGGTCTGTTCCCCTCTCTCCACTGCAATTCTCTGCCTCTAACCCTATTATAGGGACCGAGTCACTGGCTTACTGGTGCTCTTCCATGCCGTCCCTAGGAGGGGTGCGTCACTTGAGTGGGTTGAGTCACTGACATGGTCTTCCTGTCTGGGTTGGCTCCCCCCTTGGGTTGTGCTGTGGCAGAGATCTTTGTGGGCTATTCTCGGCCTTGTCTCAGGATGGTGGGTTGGTGGTTGAAGATATCCCTCTAGTGGTGTTGGGGCTGTGCTTAGGCAAAGTGGGTGGGGTTATATAATGCTTGTTTGGCCCTGTCCGGGGGTATCAATGGGGGGTATCATCACCAAAGTGTCTCCTGAACCCTCCTGTCTCAGCCTCCAGTATTTATGCTGGAGTAGTTTATGTGTCGGGGGCTAAGGTCAGTCTGTTATATCTGGAGTATTTCTCCTGTCTTATCCGGTGTCCTGTGTGAATATAAGTATGCACTCTCTAATTCTCTCTTTCTCTCTTTCTCTCTTTCTTTCTTTCTCTCTCTCAGAGGACCTGAGCCCTAGGACCATGCCTCAGGACTACCTGGCATGATGACTCCTTGCTGTCCCCAGTCCACCTGGCCGTGCTGCTGCTCCAGTTTCAACTGTTCTTCCTGTGGCTATGGAACCCTGACCTGTTCACCGGACGTGCTACATGTCCCAGGCCTGCTGTTTTCAACTCTCTAGAGATAGCAGGAGATAGAGATACTCTCAATGATCGGCTATGAAAAGCCAACTGACATTTACTCCTGAGGTGCTAACTTGTTGCACCCTCGACAACTACTGTGATTATTATTATTTGACCATGCTGGTCATTTATGAACATTTGAACATCTTGGCCATGTTCTGTTATAATCCAGAAGAGGACTGGCCTCCCCTCATAGCCTGGTTCCTCTCTAGGTTTTGGCCTTTTCTAGGGAGTTTTTCCTAGTCACTATGCTTCTACACCTGCATTGCTTGTTGTTTGGGGTTTTAGGTTGGGTTTCTGTACTGCATTTTGAGATTTCAGCTGACGTAAGAAGGGCTATATAAATTAATTTGATTTGATTTAGATATAGGACAGACAACTCAAAAACATATATTTTAGATTTTTTTGGGAGACTAACACTTTTTCCGTTAATGAATCTGTTCATTTCCTGTATTACTAAACATTGAGAGAGCAAACCACACACAAGTCCGAGTTATATTATAAAGTCCATCTTTAATTATATGAGCTTCACCATAGCCCTGTGACTCTCCGATCAATTCAGTGTCTATAAATGAATTGTCTGAGAGTGCTTACAAAACTATTCTTAGTATCATTTATAGCCAACACACACCCCTCTCAACTCACATGATGAATAACACAGATCTTAGGAACATTAAAAAGGAAGACATTACTTGAGAGAGAAATATCCCATAGCCAGACAGCATTAGCTATAAATTATTGTTCAGTTTGCTCTCTTAGACAAGCTTCTAACTCGTTCTTGGTACCACTTAGGAACAAAACTATACCTCATCCAATGGCATATATCAAATGTCAATTCTAGACACTCCCATCTCAAATACACCCCCTCCTGGACAAGATCTGAAAAGACAGTGAGCCTCTTAGGTCATTAAACTAAATCAAGATAAGGGCAACCTCAGAGGGGACATACAATAGTTACAGACACATTCCCATAAGAAGACAAGCCTCCATTCTGTCCTCCTCCCCTTCTGATATTCTTCATAGCATCACATGGTCTAACAGATACATTGACATATGAAGACAAGCCTGACCTCTCCCCTCTCTGGGCCCCAAGTGACTAAGCCCTGGAGAAGAGACTACTGCAACTGCCAACAGTATATTCCAAAAATATGATAAAACATCTTATTTATCTATGTTACCTAACTAATTCTGATTCAGCCACGACAGGCCAAATTCGATGTTTCATAAAAAGAAGAAATATTTTTGTATACCTAAAGGGGTCGTACAATTCTAAATCAAATAACTAAATTATCCTTGGTATGATCATCTTAAAACAATTAGCTTAATAGAACAATGGCAGATCGTTTCAGTCAGGGCCCTCTGTCCCAGAGAAACAGAATATAAATAAAGCGAGTGCCATTCTGAAAGCATGGGATGGATAGGCTTGACAGGCTCAGGCAAAGCGTAAAGATATGTCTCTAGTGAATCAATTCAAATGCAGATTGGCATTTAATGCTGGACTCTTCCCATTAGCTAAACAACCAACAATTCAATGCACATTTTCTTTCTCGCCACCACTAGAAAGACGTCTTTATCTGGTTTATCCTGTAAACGTTGACATGTTGAACAACAAACATCTTTGTCTGTTGTACCAGTAGGCTATTACAAACATAAGCATGATACAGGCATTTTAAGTAGCTACTCAGGCTATGATATATAACATATAGTGCCTTCAGAAAGTGTTCACACCCCTTGACTTTTTCCACATTTTGTTATGTTACAAGGTGGGATTAAAATATATTTAATTGTAATTTTGTTGTCAGCAATCCAATTAAAATACTCTGTAATGTTGAAGTGGAAGAAAAATTCTAACATTTGTAAAAAATATACAGTACGAATCAAGTTTAGACACACCTACTCATTCAAGGGTTTTTCTTTATTTTTTAATATTTCTACATAGTAGAACAATAGTGAAGACATCAAAACTATGAAATATCATATGTGGAAACATGTAGTAACCAAAAAAGTGTTAAACAAATCCTTATATATTTGAGATTTAGAGATTCTTCAAATAGCCACCCTTTGCCTTGATGACAGCTTTGCACATTCTGGACTGTCATCTCTCTTTGTTTATTTGAGCTGTTCTTGCCATAATATGGACTTTTAGTCTTTTACCAAATAGGGCTACCTACTGTATCTCACCTACCTTGTCACAACACAACTGATTGGCTCAAATGAATTAAGCAGGAAAGAAATACCACAAAATAACTTTTAATTAACAAGGCACACCTGCATATTGAAATGCATTTCAGTTGACTACCTCATGAAGCTGCTTGAGAGAATGCCAAGAGTGTGCAAAGCTGTCATCAAAGCAAAAGGTGGCTATTGATTTGTTTAACCCTTTTTTGGTTACTACATGATTCCGTATTTGTTTTTTCATAGTTTTGATATCTTGACTATTATTCTACAATGTAGAAAATAGTAAAAATTCAGATGTTTTAAGACTTTTGACCGGTAGTGTATGTCATGAAATTATTGTATTGATAGAACGTAAGGAGCCTAATCAAAATTATTTGGAAATCTGATCTGAATTCCACAGTCTAAATTAAACAACGACAACGCTGGACTATTGTGAGACATGTTATTAACATGAATAAAACCATAAATAATCATGTCCCCTGAGGTTTCACAACTTGCGTCATGGATTTTGCATAGGCATTTCTGCTCTAACAGAGGGCAGCAGAGAACTATTTAGAGCAGACAACCTGTTCATCTCCCTTGCTGTCTCTGCCTGGACGGCTCTTCTCTCTCCACTGGGATTCTCTGCCTCTAACCCTATTACAGGGGCTGAGTCACTGGCTTACTGGTGCTCTTCCATGACGTCCATAGGAGGTGTGCGTCACTTGAGTGGGTTGAGTCACTGACGTGGTCTTCCAGTCTGGGTTGACGCCCCCACTTGGGTTGTGCCATGGCGGAGATCTTTGTGGGCTATACTCGGCCTTGTCTCAGGATGGTAAGTTGGTGGTTGAAGATATCCCTCTAGTGGTGTGGGGGCTGTGATTTGGCAAAGTGGGTGGGGTTATATCCTGCCTGTTTGGCCCTGTCCGGGGGTATCATCGGATGGGGCCACAGTGTCTACTGACCCCTCCTGTCTCAAGCCTCCAGTATTTATGCTGGAGTAGTTTATGTGTCGGGGGGCTAGGGTCAGTCTGTTATATCTGGAGTATTTCTCCTGTCTTATCCGGTGTCCTGTGTGAATGTAAGTATGCTCTCTCTAATTCTCTCTCTCTCTCTCTCTCTCTCTCTCTCTCTCTCTCTCTCTCTCTCTCTCTCTCTCTCTCTCTCTCTCTCTCTCTCTCTCTCTCTCTCTCTCTCTCTCTCTCTCTCTCTCTCTCTCTCTCGGAGGACCTGAGCCCTTGGACCATACCTCAGGACTACCTGGCATGATGACTACTTGCTGTCCCCAGTCCACCTGGCCGTGCTGCTGCTCCAGTTTCAACTGTTCTGCCTGTGGCTATGGAACGCTGACCTGTTCACCGGATGTGCTACCTGTCCCAGACCTGCTTTTTTCAACTCTCTAGAGACAGCAGGAGCGGTTGAGATACTTTCAATGATCGGCTATGAAAAGCCAACTGACACTTACTCCTGAGGTGCTGACTTGTTGCACCCTCGACAACTACTGTGATTATTATTATTTGACCATGCTGGTCATTTCTCAACATTTTAATATCTTGTCCACGTTCTGTTATAATCTCCACCCTGCACAGCCAGAAGAGAACTGGACACCCCTCATAGCCTGGAAGGTTTCTGCCTAGGTTTTGGCCTTTTCTAGGGAGTTTTTCCTAGCCACCGTGCATCTACACCTGCATTGCTTGCTGATTTGGGGTTTTTAGGCTGGGTTTCTGTACAGCACTTTGAGATGTCAGCTGATGTAAGAAGGGCTATATAAATTTGATTTGATTTGATCGAGGGGACACCCAGTAAGGCTGTGCGTCCAGATGTACTGTAACCTAATATTTAGTGACTTACTTACACAAAAGTTAAAAATAAGTAGGCCTATATGAATATTATATTTTATTATAAGTGAAAGTAAAACCCTTACTCATCCCTCACTGAAAAAAATATTTGCCTAATCAGAATGTGTTGTATTGACATCAGCTCATTGTTTCCCAAGTGGTTAAAATTAATGAAACAATTGTTGTCCAAATTGCATAAGAGCAGTTAATAAACAGTCAGTCCACTTGTCTGAAGGCTTGTCTTAATCTCCGCACACACCGCCAGTAGTGATGGACGCTCACACCCATATCTATATTTAGGTGTGTTCTCCAGTCACACAAAAAGCACCAACTCACAACATACAGTATCGCTACCACCACTTTAGGTATATCATAGCATAATTGTTTCATATACGGAGCTAGGATAGGGAAGAACTGTGACGAAAGTAACACTTGTCTTTTTCCTGAAGCGATAAAGCTAGAGACACCTTATTTGATGACAAACAATCTATATACTGTATGTCCTCTACCATTAGTAACTGTAATTTAATTTTTGGCGTAAATTAGTTTAAATTAAGTTTACAATAAACATATTTACTGTATTGTTACTTTTGCACCTGTCAGCGGGGCGGGAGTAACATATCCTTGGACGGAGGTAACAGCTGCAGAGAAATGCACAATATCTGTCTAATCTCCATGTTTCTGGTTTGTAATGCTAGTTTCTTTCAGCAAACGTTCTATCAGCCATAATGTCATATTATGGAAATTAACCACGTGTCAACATGCAATGTTGTGCAATTATGAATGACTAAATGTCACGCCTTGGTCATTGTATCTTGTGTTTTTGTTATATGTTTGGGTAGGCCAGGGTGTGACATGGGTTTATATGTTGTATTTCGTATTGGGGTTTGTATTAATTGGGAGTGTGTATTATTAGGGGTGTGTCTAGTTAGGCTTGGCTGCCTGAGGCGATTCCTAATTGGAGTCAGCTGATTCTCGTTGTCTCGGATTGGGAACCGTATTTAGGTAGCCTGAGTGCGCGTTGTATTTCGTGGGTGATTGTACCTGTCTCTGTGTTAGTCACCAGATAGGCTGTATTAGTTTCACTCAGTTTGTTGTTTTTGTATTTTCAGTTATTTCATGTACCGCTTTATCTTCATTAAAAGTCATGAGTAACCTACACGCTGCATTTCGGTCTGACTCTCTTCAAACAACAGACGAACTACGTTACACTAAATAGATATATTAGATATAGATGTAGATATATTAACCATTATTTTCTCATCTCACTTTAATGGGAATGTAGTAGGAGATGTTTTTCACCATTTTCAATGACTATTCATGCTTAGCCCTACCAATTAGGTGCGCGCGCTCCAGCTGTCCTTATGTGCACTCCTCAAGTTTTGATAGAATAAACTGCTTTATTCTCTTCACAAACAGGAAACTCATCATGCTTTTCACATTTCCTTGGCTTGCCATCAGGTTATTGACACCTTTAATGATAAAGATATATATTTTTTAACCAATAACCTGCTGATGAAAGCTTATGTGAGAAGGGCTTCCGAGTGGCACAGCGGTCTAAATCCACTGCATTTCAGTGCTAGAGGTGTCCCTACAGACCCTTGTTAAATTCCAGGCTGCATCACAACCGGCCGTGATAGGGTGGCGCGCAATTGGCCCAACATTGTCCTGTTTAGGGTTTGGCTGGGGTACGCAGTCATTGTAAATAAGCATTTGTTCTTAACTGACTTGCCAAGTTAGAAAAAAAAGGTTAAATAAAAAAAATGTTAGCTCAATTAAGGCATAAGTCTAATGATGTCATATATATAATTGTCAAACATTCAGTCACTTGTTGATATTTTCCTAACATTGTAAATGCATTATGAACTAGAGAAGACAATGGCCTGTGCTTAAACATTGTTTAAGATCATCAGTTTACATTGTGTTACGTTCATCCCATCTGTCTCTTCTGTAACTCCTACCAGGCTAGCACCCAAGACTAGCTAGCAAAATAATTCAACGCTATGCTCTCATAGATGGGTTAGTCACTAGATGAATTAAGAAAATGACATACAGTGCATTCGGAAAGTAGTCAAACCCCATGACTTTTCCCACATTTTGTTGCGTTATAGCCTTATTCTAAAATTGAAAAATACACACAATACCCCTTAATGACAAAGTGAAAACAGGTTTGTAGATGTGTTAAATAATTTGATAAAAATAAAGAACTGGAATGCCTTATTTACATAAGTATTTAGACCTTTTGCTATGAGTCTTGAAATTGAGGTCAGTTGCATCTCGTTTCCATTGATCATCCTTGAGATGTTTCTACAACTTGATGGGAGTCCACCTGTGGTATATTCAATTGATTGGACATGATTTAACTAGACGATACTATAGTGGTAGGCTTGATTACCAATATCGACGAGACGGCCTACAGGGAGGAGGTGAGGGCCCTCGGAGAGTGTGGTGTCAGGAAAATAACCTCACAATCGACAAAACAAAGGAGATGATTGTGGCCTTCAGGAAACAGCAGGGGGCGCACCCCCTTATCCGCATCGACGGGACAGTAGTGGAGAAGGTGGAAAGTTTGAAGTTCCTCAGCGTACACATCACGGACAAACTGAAATGGTCCACCCACACAGACAGCGTAGTGACGAAGGCGCAACAGCACCTCTTGATCCTCAGCAGGCTGAAGAAATTTGGCTTGTCACCTAAATACCCTCACAAACTTTTACAGATGCACAATCGAGAGCATCCTGTCGGGCTGTTTCACTGCCTAGTGAGGTCTGCACAACGCATCGCCGGGGCAAACTACCTGCCCTCCATGACACCTACACCACCCGATGTCACAGGAAGGCCAAAAAGATCATCAAGGACAACAATCACTCGAGCCACTGCCTGTTCACCCCGCTATCATCCAGAAGGTGAGGTCAGTACAGGTTCATCAAAGCAGGGACTAAGAGACAGAAAAACAGCTTCTATCTCAAGGCCATCAGACTGTTAAACAGCCATCACTAACATTGAGTGGCTGCTGCCAACATACTGACTCAAATTTCTAGCCACTTTAATAACTACTAATTGGATGTAATAACTTATCACGAGTCACTTTAAACACTGACACTTTATAAAATGTTTACATACCCTACATTACTCATCTGATATGCATATACTGTACTCTAAACTATCTACGGCATCTTGCCTATGCTGCACGACCACCGCTCATCAATATATTTAAATGTAGATTTTCTTATTCATTCCTTTACACTTGCGTGTATAAAATCGTTTTTGTGAAATTGTTAGATTACTTGTTAGATATTACTGCACGGTCAGAACTAGAAGCCCAAGCATTTCACTATGCTCGAAATAACATCTGCTAACCATGTGCATGTGACCAATAAAATTGAATTTGAAAATTTGAAAAGGCACACACCTGTCTATGTCAGGTCCGACAGTTGACACTGCATGTTAGAGCAAATACCAAGCCATGAGGTCGAAGGAATTGTCCGTATAGCTCCGAGACAGGAATGTGTTGAGGCACAGATCTGAGGAAGGGTACCAAAAAATTTAAGCAGCATTGAAGGTCCCCAAGAACACAGTGGCCTCCATCATTCTTAGATGGAAGAAGTTTGGAACCACCAAGATCTTTATAGAGCTGGCCGCCCGGCCAAACTGAGTAATCGGGGTTGAATGGCCTTGGTCAGAAAGGTGACCAAGAACTCGCTGGTCACTCTGAAAGAGCTCCAGGGATCCTCTGTGGAGATGGAGGAACCTTCCAGAAAGACAACCATCTCTGCAGAACTCCACCAATCAGGCCTTTATGGTATAGTGACCAGATGGAAGTCACTCCATAGGAAAAGGCACATGACAGCAAGCTTGGAATTTGCAAATAGATACCTAAAGGACTTAGACCATGAGAAACAAGATTCTCTGGTCTGATGAAGCCAAGTGTCACGTCTGGTGGAAACCTGGCACCATCCCTACAGTGAAGCATGGTGGTGGCAGCAGCATCATGCTGTGGGGATGTTTTTCACTGGCAGGGATTAGGAGACTAGTCAGGATCGAGAGAACGATGAAAAGAGTAAAGTACAGAAAGATGCTTGATGATAACCTACTCCAGAGTGCTCAAGAACTCAGACTGGGGCGATGGCACATATTCCAACAGGACATTAACCTTAGCTCAGCAAAGTTAGTGCAGCATTGGCTTCGGGTCAAGTCTCTGAATGTCCTAGAGTGGCCCAGCCAGAGCCCGGACTTGAACTCTACAACTGAAAACACTTCAGACTCCGTTTTTTACATACATCGCTAAATTTGAAAAGGCTGTGTATACACGCTAACATACGGTTGAAGTCGGTTACATACACCTTAGTCAAATTCATTTAAACTCAGTTTTTCACAATTCCTGACATTCAATCCAAGTAAGTTAGGATCACCACTTTATTTTAAGAATGAGAAATGTCAGAATAATAGTAGAGTGATTTTATTTATTTCATCACATTCCCAGTGGGTCGGAGGAATACGTACACTCAATTAATATTTGGTAGCATTGCCTTCAAATTGTTTGGGTCAAACGTTTAGGGTAGCCTTCCACAGGCTTCCCACAATAAGTGGGAAGTGGGTGAATTTTGACCCGTTCCTCCTGACAGAGCTGGTGTAACTGAGTCAGGTTTGTAGGTCTCCTTCCTCGCAAGTGCTTTTTCAGTTCTACCCACACATTTTCTATGGGATTGAGGTCAGGCCTTTGTGATGGCCTCTCCAATACCTTGACTTTGTTGTCCTTAAGCCATTTCAACACAACTTTGGAAGTATGCTTGGGGTCATTGTCTATTTGGAAGATCCATTTGCGACCAAGCTTTATATTCCTGACTGATGTCTTGAAATGCTGCTTCAAAATATCCACATACTTTTCGTGCCTCATGATGCCATCTATTTTGTGAAGTGCACCAGTCCCTCGTGCAGCAAAGCACCCCCACAACATGATGCTGCCACCCCCGTGCCTCACATTTGGGATGATGTTCTTCGGCATGCAAGCCTCGCCCTTTTTCCTCCAAACATAACGATGGTCATTTTGGCCAAACAGTTCTATTTTTGTTTCATCAGACAAGAGGATATTTCACCAAAAAGTACAATCTTTGTCCCCATTTTCAGTTGCATACCGTAGTCTGGCTTTTTTATGGCGGTTTTGGAGCACTGGCTTCTTCCTTGCTGAGCAGCCATTCAGGTTATGTTGATATAGGACTCATTTTACTGTGGATATAGATACTTTTATACCCGTTTCCTGCAGCATATTCACAAGGTCCTTTGCTGTTGTTCTGGGATTGATTTGCACTTTTCACACCAAAGTACGTTCATCTCTTGGAGTCAGAACACATCTCCTTCCTGAGCGGTATGACGGCTGCGTGGTCCAATGGTGATTATACTTGCATACTTTTATTTGTACAGATGAACGTGGTACCTTTAGGCGTTTGGCAATTGTTCCAAAGATGAACCAGACTTGTGGAGGTCTACAATTTTTTTTCTGATGTCTTGGCTGATTTCTTTTGATTTTCCCATGATGTCAAGCATAGAGGCACTGCGTTTGAAGGTAGGCAATGAAATACATCCACAGGTACACCTCCAATTGACTCAAATGATGTCAATTATACTATCAGAAGCTTCTAAAGCCATGACATCCTTTTTTCCCCCAAGCTGTTTAAAGGCACAGTCAACTTTGTGTATGTAAACCACTGACCCACTGGATTTGTGATACAGTGATTTTTAAGTGAAATAATCTGTCTGGAAACAATTGTTGGAAAAATTACTTCTGGGTAATTACTTCTGGGTTGGTTATAGCATTTATTTCACATGCCCCATTTCTTTCGCATGACCCATACATTTATTAAATTGTGTCTGAGTAAGCATCATCTAATAATTAAAAAATATTTACAAAATATTTGTATCTTGACACTTTAGAGTTTTTATATTGCTACTAAACCATTCCACACCTTCTGTATTATTTGCATGTGACAAATAAAACACACAATTATTTTATATAGTCTGTGTTTACCAGAGACGATAATGTGAAGAACAACATGAACTGCACCAAAGTCAGATTAGGATATAGGCCACAGACAAGATATAGTGTATTTATACCTGGAGTTGTTCCTTATTGTAGGCTACTACTTTCACCACTTTTAGTCTTGAAATCTTTGGTTGTTTATAACACTACCTTATTCGCTCTGGGTGGGAGGGGCTAAAGCTTAAGAGGGTGTGAACGATGCTGAACAGGTGTTGAAGAGGAGCTGTCCAGTATGTTTACCAAAACATTCATGGGAAATTTAAAAGTGGGGATACAAGTTTATCAACTTTCAAAGCGGAATGTCTTTCCCATTGTTCCTCAACTGCAGTTTATGATATAACATTTACGATCTCTGTCTCTACTTTTATATAACAACAATGCATTCGGAAAGTATTCAAACCCCTTGACTTTTTCCAGTTGTGTTACCTAACAGCCTTATTCTAAAATGGATTCAATCGTTTTTTTCTATTTTTTTGTGAATTTATAATTTTAAAAAAATAAAAAATGAAATATTACATTTAAGTAATTATTCAGTCCATTTACTCCTTTGGCAATGATTATTGCCTCGAGTCTTCTTGGGTATGACGCTACAAGCTTGTCAAACCTGTTTTGGGGGAGTTTCTCCCATTCTTATCTGCAGATCCTCTCAAGCTCTGTCAGGTTGGATGGGGACTGTCGCTGCACAGCTATTTTCAGATCGCTCCAGAGATGTTCGATAGGGTTCAAGTCCAGGCTCTGTCTAGGCCACTCAAACTAGGCCACTCAGAGACTTGTCTATAAGCCACTACTGCGTTGTCTTGGCTTTGTGCTTAGGGTTGTTTTCCTATTGGAAAGGGAATAAGGGCGCTCTGGAGCAGGTTTTCATCAATGAACTCTCTGTACTTGACTATTTTCATCTTTCCTCTCACTCCTAACTAGTCTCCCAGTCCCAGACGCTGATAAACAGTCCCACAGCATAATGCTGCCACTGCCATGCTTCACCGTAGGGATGCGTGACATTCAGTTCAAAGAGTTAAATCCTGGTTTCATCAGACCAGAAAATCTTGTTTCTCATGGTCTGAGAGATCTTTAGGTGCCTTTTGGCAAACTCCAAGCGTGCTGTCTTGTGCCTTTTAGTGAAGAGTGGCATCCATCTGATCACTCTACCATAAAGACATGATTGGTGGTGTGCTGCAGAGATGGTTGTCAAACCTGGAATGTCCTCCCATTTCCACAGAGGAACTCTGGAGCTCTGTCAGACTGACCATTGGGTACTTGGTCACCCCTCTGACCAAGGCCCTTCTCCCCGGATTGCTCAGTTTGGACAGATGGCCAGGTCTAGGAAGAGTCTTGGTGGTTCCAAACTTCTTCCATTTAAGAATGATGGAGGCCACTGTGTTCTTGGGTTACTTCAGTGCTGCAGGCATTTTTTTATATGTGCCTCAACACAATCCTGTCTAGCAGCTCTACAGACAATTCCTTCCACCTCATGGCTTGGTTTTTGCTCTGACATGCACAGTCAACTGTGGTACCATATACTGACAGGTGTGTGCCTTTCCAAATCCAGTCCTATCAATTGAATTGACCAGAAGTCGACTCCAATCAAGTGATATAAACATCTCAAGGATGATCAATAGAAACAGGATGCACCTGAGCTAAATTTCTAGTCTCATAGCAAAAGGGTCTGAATCCATATGTAAATAAGGATTTTCAGTTTTTTTGGTTTATACATTTGCAAAAGTTTCATTTTTTTTTCTTCGCTTTGTCATTTTGAGGTATTGTGTGTAGATTGACGAGGAAAACATTTAATTGAATCAAATTTAGAATAATGCTGTGATGTAACAAAATGTGGAAAAACTCTAGGCATCTGAATACTTTCCGAATGCACTGTATATGGAGAATGTTTAGTGCCAAAAGTAAGAGGTTAATTACAAATGTTTACTGATGTTTCTCATGCTTCCAGATATACGAAAGACACTTCCGTTAGATCATTTTTGGGCCTATCTGTCGTTCCTTGTAGTAAATCTGTTATTCAACGCGTTTGTATGGGCTAATAGCAGTACAGAACAAGAAGGCCCGCACACTGTCAAAGCTCCCAATTCACCACTTTATTGACAACTTTTTGACCTCAAACGGAACTTCATCAGGTCAAACAAACAAACTGAGTACTCACATCCCAAAAAATTACACTTTTCACCTAACATGACCATTACATAAATGACGCATGGTAAGTGAAAAAACGATGTGTATCTCTAATAATTTGATGTTCAATGAGATTGGCACAAGTGGTAGTTCCATAAAATTATACACATTTACAAAAAGACCAAGACTAATAGCCCCAAAGGCCCCAAATCATTTTTCATAAAAAAATGTATGTATTTTTTTGTTATATGCCAAGGGGTCTTAAAATGCAAATGATCCTTGGTATGACCTTTTTAAAACAATTCCAAATAGCTTAGAACAAACCCTCCCACCCCGGCTTCGACATGGCTTAGACTCTGTGTTAACCTAAATAACAATTAATGTGCCCCTCCACCCACTACATTGTAGGTAGGTAGGGCACACTTGAAGCCTGACCTAGAGTCTAATGTGCGTTTGAGTGACATTGGCAGAATGGTTGAGGCTAGAAACAAAACATGCATGGGATCGTTCAGCAGACTCTCCCGATGAACGCAAGCCTAAATCTGAACATGGGAAACATGAACATTGTGAATTAATTAATTAATTCACAGTGAAAACTTGGTCCCACAGACAACAAGGCATTCCTCCATAGAAAAGCATTACATACAGCCCTCAAAAAACCATATCACCCCCGTTTATTGTGATCCCCGTTGACTAGCTATCCATCCTGGCACACATCCAATCGTGACCTTATAGGGATGCCCTGTTTGGAGGTTCAGTTTCCTGTTTATGTGACAAAACAAGCAAGTTTAGTGTAGAGAATCATTGTGCCATCTAAACCACTGTTAAATATACACTGCCAAAAAAAATAAAGGGAACACTTAAACAACACAATGTAACTCCAAGTCAATCACACTTCTGTGAAATCAAACTGTCCACTTTGGAAGCAACACTGATTGACAATACATTTCACATGCTGTTGTGCAAATGGAATAGACAACAGGTGGAAATTATAGGCAATTAGCAAGACACCCCCAATAAAGGACTGGTTCTGCAGGGGGTGACCACAGACCGATCCTCCATTCCTATGCTTCCTGTCTGATGTTTTGGTCACTTTTGAATGCTGGCGGTGCTTTCACTCTAGTGGTAACATGAGACGGAGTGTACAACCCACACAAGTAGCTCAGGTAGTGCATGTCATCCAGGATGGCAAATCAATGCGAGCTATGGCAAGAAGGTTTGCTGTGTCTGTCAGGGTAGTATCCAGAGCATGGAGGCGCTACCAGGAGACAGGCCAGTACATCAGGAGACGTGGAGGAGGCCGTAGAAGGGCAACAACCCAGCAGCAGGACCGCTACCTCCGCCTTTGTGCAAGGAGGAGTAGGAGGAGCACTGCCAGAGCCCTGCAAAATGACCTCCAGCAGGCCACAAATGTGCATGTGTCTGCTCAAATGGTCAGAAACAGACTCCCTGTGGGTGGTATGAGGGCCCAACGTCCACAGGTGGGGGTTGTGCTTACAGCCCAACACCGTGCAGGACGTTTGGCATTTGCCAGAGAACACCAAGATTTGCAAATTCGCCACTGGCACCCTGTGCTCTTCACAGATGAAAGCAGGTTCACACTGAGCACGTGACAGACATGACAGAGTCTGGAGACACCGTGGAGAATGTTCTGCTGCCTGCAAACTCCTCCAGCATGACCGGTTTGGCCGTGGGTCAGTCATGGTGTGGGGTGGCATTTCTTTGGGGGGCCGCACAGCCCTCCATGTGCTCGCCAGAGGTAGCCTGACTGCCATTAAGTACCGAGATGAGACCCTCAGACCCCTTGTGAGACCATATGCTGGTGCGGTTGGCCCTGGGTACCTCTTAATGCAAGACAATGCTAAACCTCATGTGGCTGGAGTGTGTCAGCAGTTCCTGCAAGAGGAAGGCATTGATGCTATGGACTGGCCCGCCCGTTCCCCAGACCTGAATTCAATTGAGCACATCTGGGACATAATGTCTCGCTCCATCCACCAACATCACATTGCACCACAGACTGTCCAGGAGTTGGCGGATGCTTTAGTCCAGGTCTGGGGGGAGATCCCTCAGGATACCATCCGCCACCTCATCAGGAGCATGCCCAGGCATTGTTGGGAGGTCATAAAGGCACGTGGAGGCCACACACATTACTGAGCCTCATTTTTACTTGTTTTAAGGACATTACATCTGTAACGGTTTTCTAGGTGTGGTGAAGGAGAGTCGGACCAAAACGCAGCGTGTAGATTGCGATCCATATTTAATGAAACAAACGTAAACACGAATAAACACAAACACTACAAAACATTAAACGTAACGAAAACCGAAACAGCCTATACTTGTCAACTAACACAGCGACAGGAACAAAGACACTAAGGACAATCACCCACAAAACAACCAAAGAATAAGGCTGCCTAAATATGGTTCCCAATCAGAGACAACGATAAGCACCTGCCTCTGATTGAGAACCACTCCAGACAGCCATAGACTTTGCTAGATCACCCCACTAGCTACAATCCCAATACATACCAAAACCCCAAGGCAAAACACACCACAATACAAAAACCCCATTCCACACCCTGGCCTGAACCAAACATGAAGATAAACACAAAATACTTCGACCAGGGCGTGACAGAACCCCCCCCCCCCCCGTCCATGGTGGCGGCTCCGGTGTGGGACGTGGACCCCACTCAGTCAATGTCTTAGTCCCCTCTCCCCGTGTCCCTGGATAGTCCACCCTCGCCGCCGACCATGGCCTAGTAGTCCTCACTCAGAACCCCTCTGGACTGAGGAGCAGATCGGGACTGAAGGGCAGCTCGGGACTGAGGCAGCTTGGGACTGGGGGAAAGCTCGGGAGTGAGAGAAGGCTCGGGAGTGAGAGAAAGCTCGGGAGTGAGAGAAAGCTCAGGAGTGAGAGAAAGCTCAGGAGTGAGAGGAAGCTCAGGAGTGAGAGGAAGCTCAGGCAGGTTGATGGATCTACCAGATCCTGGCTGGCTGGTGGTTCCGGCAGATCCTGGCTGACTGGCAGATCCTGGCTGACTGGCGGATCCTGGCTGACTAGCGGATCTGGCAGATCCTGGCTGACTGGCGGATCCTGGCTGACTGGTAGATCCTGGCTGACTGGCGGATCCTGGCTGACTGGCGGATCCTGGGTTGACTGGCAGTTCTGGCGGATCCTGGCAGACTGGCGGATCCTGGCTGACTGGCAGTTCTGGCAGATCCTGGCAGACTGGCGGATCGTGGCCGACTGGCAGATCCTGGCTGACTGGCAGATCCTGGCCGTTGTTAGTACTATGGGGCTTGTGTGTGTGTCTGTCCATGTGGGTGTCTGAGTGAGAAAGACACAGAGAAGACCATCACTGAAACAGCACGGCCCCATTCATTATCAACACACCTTGCCTACAACATAATCGAGCCTTTCCAGACTTTCAGGTTAGGAAGATTTCAAGTTAGTTGTCAGCAAGACTAACTATTACTAGCATTAAGAACATATTAAAAGGTTCCCATATTGTAACACATCTAGGCCTACTGTACCATTGAGCAACTGGGAGTGACTAGGAGTGACACCTGTTCTTTTTATGACATACAGTGCCTTCAGAAAGTATAATTCTAAAATTGATTAAATATGATTTTTTTCCTCAGCAATCTACACGAAGCGAAAAAAAAAGTTTTTTAGAGTACCTTAATTACATAAGTATTCAGACCCTTTGCTATGAGACTTGAAATGTTGCTCAGTTGCATCCTGCTTCCATTGATCATCCTTGAGGTGTTTCTACAACTTGATCGGAGTCCACCTGTGGTAATTTCAATTGATAGGACATGATTTGGAAAGGCACACAATTGTTTATATAAGGTCCCACAGTTGACAGTGCATGTCAGAGCAAAAACCAAGGCATGCGGGGGAAGGAAATGTCTGTAGAGCTCCGAGACAGGATTGTGTTGGGGCAAAGTTCTGGGGAAATGTACCAAAAAATGTCTGGTCCCCAAGAATAGAGTGGCCTATGTCATTCTTCAATGGAAGAAGTTTGGAACCAGCAAAACTCTTCCTAGAGCTGGCCACCCGGCCAAACTGAGCAATCCGGGGAGAAGAGAAGAACCCGATGGCCACTCTGACAGAGCTCCAGAGTTCCTCTGTGGAGATGGGAGAACCTTCCAGAAGGACAACCATCTCTGCAGCACTCAACCAATCAGGCCTTTATGGTAGAGCGGCCAGACGGAAGCCACTACTCATTAAAAGACACATGACAGCCAACTTGTAGTTTTCCAAAAGGCACCTAAAGACTTTCAGACCTTAAAAAACAAGATAATCTGGTCTGATGAAACAAAGATTGAGCTCTTTTGCCTGAATGCCAAGTTTCACTTCTGGAGGAATCCTGGCACCATTCAGTGTCATGCTGTGGGTATGTTTTTCAGATGCAGGGACTGGGAGATTAGTAAGGACTGAGGCATGAATGTAGCAAAGTACAGAGAGATCCTTGATGAAAACCTGCTCCAGATCACTCATGAACTCAGTCCCGCACACAGCTAAGACAAAGCAGGAGTGGCTTGGGGACAAGTCTCTGAATGTCTTTGAGTGTCCCAGCCAGAGCTGACATGGGGCAGCAGGGTAGCCTAGTGGTTAGAGTGTTGGACTAGTAACTGGAATGTTGCAAGTTCAAACCCCCGAGCAGACAAGGTACAAATCTGTCGGCCTGCCTCTGAACAGACAGTTTATCCACTGTTCCTGAAAAAAAGAATTTGGTCTTAACTGACTTGCCTAGTTAAATAAAGGTTAAAAAAGGTAAAATAAATGTTTGACTGTATAGACCTTCAAAACTAAGTTTAAACCAATCTACTTATTATCAATGTTCATTAGGCCTATCCAGAGTGTTCAGACCTATATTCAGAGTGTTCAGACCGACAGTACCAGTGAAAGGATTGGACACACCAACTCATTCAAGGGTTTTTCTTTATTTTGACTATTTTCTACATTGTAGAATAATAGTGAAGACATCTAAACTATAACATAACACACATGGAATCATGTAGTAACCAAAAAAAGTGTTTAAAAATCAAAAATATTTTATATTACTTATTTATATTATTTATGTAAGTAGCCACCATTTGCCTTGATTGCAGTTCTGCACATGTCACGCTGGTATGAAGGGATTCAGGAGACAGGTGCAGGAATGCGCAATAGGGGTTTTTATTTCCCAAATTACAGCGCGCCGAGTAAGCACGGGAATGAAGACCAAACAAACATATATACAAAACACGGGGTTGAAACCCAAACAAAAGAGCAAGGAGTACCTTGAATACATACACAGACCCGTAATCATCTGCGCAATCCACAAGGAAACAAAAGCCCAAAAACACAGCACAGGTTCTCACACCCACCAACAGACATAGTAACAATAACTGACAGCAAAAGGTGAACACAGGGCACACTTATACAATTGCTTATCACTGGGAATAGGGGGCAGGTGTGCTTGATGAAAGTTCCGGAGGCATCCGTGACAGCATACTCTAAGCATTCTCTCAACCAGCTTCATTAATTAGTCACCTGGAATGCATTTCAATTAACAGGTGTTAATTTGTGGAAGCTCTTTTCTTAATACGTTTGAGCCAATCAGTTGTTTTGTGACAAGGTGGGGTTGGTATACAGAAGATAGCGCTGTTTGATAAAAGACCAAGTCCATATTATGGCAAGAAAAGCTCAAAAAGCAAAGAGAAATGACAGTACATCATTACTTTAAGACACGAAGGTCAGTCAATATGGAAAATTTCAAGAACTTTGAAAGTTCCTTCAAGTGCAGTGGCAAATACCATTAAGCACTATGATGAAATTGGCTCTCATGAGGACCGCCAAATATAAGGAAGACCTAGAGTTACCTCTGCTGCTGAAGATAAGTTCATTAGAGTTAACTGCACCTCAGATTGCAACCCAAATAAATGTTTCACAGAGTTCAATTCACAGACAGATCTCAACATCAGCCGTTCAGAGGAGACTGCGTGAATCAGGATTTCATGGTCAAGTTGCTGCAAAGAAACCCCTACTAAAGGACACCAATAAGAAGAAAATACTTTCCTAGGCCAAGAAACACTGGCAATGGACATTAGACTGGTGGAAATATGTCCTTTGGTCTGATGAGTCCAAATTTCAGATTTTTGGTTCCAACCACTGTGTCTGTGAGATGCAAAGAAGGTGAACAGACGATCTTTGCATGTGTGGTTTCCACTGTGAAGCATGGAGGAGGAAGTGTGATGGTGTGAGGTTGCTTTGCTGGTGACACTGTCAGTGATTTATTTAGAATTCAAGGCATACTTAACTATCATGGCTACTACAGCATTTGTCATGCCGGTGAATGAGGACCCAAAAGCGACTTGGCGAAAACAGAGTCTTTAATCCAGAAAAGTAATTCTACAAACATAAGACATAATTCCACTCGTAATGACGAGAACAGACTGGAGACTCGATCAAGAACTGCAGGTTGCCTCGGGAAGGCACTTGAACCTAGCAGACTCAGACACCTGCTCTCCACGCAGCATCTGAGGGAAACACGACACGACAGGGCGATACACAGACACAGCACGGTGAACAATAGACAAGGATCCGACAGGACAGGAACGGAAAACAAGGGAAGAAATAGGGACTCTAATCAGGGGAAAAGATAAGGAACAGGTGTGGGAAGACTAAATGATTGATTAGGGGAATAGGAACAGCTGGGAGCAGGAACGGAACGATAGAGAGAAGAGAGAGAGGAAGGGAGAGAGAAAAAGGGGAACGAACCTAAAAAGACCAGCAGGGGGAAAATGAACAGAGGAAAAGCAAAATGACAAGACAATCTAAGACAAAACATGACAGTACCCCCACTCACCGAGCGCCTCCTGGCGCACTCGAGGAGGAATCCTGGCGGCAACGGAGGAAATCATCAATGAGTGAACGGTCCAGCACGTCCCGAGACGGAACCCAACTCCTCTCCTCAGGACCGTAACCCTCCCAATCCACTAAGTATTGGTGACCCCGTCCCCGAGAACGCATGTCCATGATCCTACGTACCTTGTAAATAGGTGCGCTCTCGACAAGGACGGGAGGGGGGAGGGAAGACGAACGGGGGTGCGAAGAAAGGGCTTGACACAGGAGACATGGAAGACAGGATGGACGCGACGAAGATGTCGCGGAAGAAGCAGTCGCACAGCGACAGGATTGACGACCTGGGAGACACGGAACGGACCAATGAACCGCGGAGTCAACTTACGAGAAGCTGTCGTAAGAGGAAGGTTGCGAGTGGAAAGCCACACTCTCTGGCCGCAACAATACCTAGGACTCTTAATCCTGCGTTTATTGGCGGCTCTCACAGTCTGTGCCCTGTAACGGCAAAGTGCAGACCTCACCCTCCTCCAGGTGCGCTCACAACGTTGGACAAACGCTTGAGCGGAGGGAACGCTGGACTCGGCAAGCTGGGATGAGAACAGAGGAGGCTGGTAACCCAGACTACTCTGAAACGGAGATAACCCGGTAGCAGACGAAGGAAGCGAGTTGTGAGCGTATTCTGCCCAGGGGAGCTGTTCTACCCAAGACGCAGGGTTTCTGAAAGAAAGGCTGCGTAGTATGCGACCAATCGTCTGATTGGCCCTCTCTGCTTGACCGTTAGACTGGGGATGAAACCCGGAAGAGAGACTGACGGACGCACCAATCAAACGACAGAACTCCCTCCAAAACTGTGACGTGAATTGCGGGCCTCTGTCTGAAACGGCGTCTAACGGGAGGCCATGAATTCTGAACACATTCTCGATGATGATTTGTGCCGTCTCCTTAGCGGAAGGAAGTTTAGCGAGGGGAATGAAATGTGCCGCCTTAGAGAACCTATCGACAACCGTAAGAATCACAGTCTTCCCCACAGACAAAGGCAGACCGGTAATGAAGTCTAGGGCGATGTGAGACCATGGTCGAGAAGGAATGGGGAGCGGTCTGAGACGACCGGCAGGAGGAGAGTTACCCGACTTAGTCTGCGCGCAGTCCGAACAAGCAGCCATGAAACGGCGCGTGTCACGCTCCTGAGTCGGCCACCAAAAGCGCTGGCGAACAGACGCAAGAGTGCCTCGAACACCGGGATGACCAGCTAACTTGGCAGAGTGAGCCCACTGAAGAACAGCCAGACGAGTGGAAACAGGAACGAAAAGGAGGTTACTAGGACAAGCGCGCGGCGACGCAGTGTGCGTGAGTGCTTGCTTAACCTGTCTTTCAATTCCCCAGACTGTCAACCCGACAACACGCCCATAAGGAAGAATCCCCTCGGGATCAGTAGAAGCCACAGAAGAACTAAACAGACGGGATAAGGCATCAGGCTTGGTGTTTTTGCTACCCGGACGGTAAGAAATCACAAACTCGAAACGAGCGAAAAACAACGCCCAACGAGCTTGACGGGCATTAAGTCGTTTGGCAGAACGGATGTACTCAAGGTTCTTATGGTCTGTCCAAACGACAAAGGAACGGTCGCCCCCTCCAACCACTGTCGCCATTCGCCTAGGGCTAAGCGGATGGCGAGCAGTTCGCGGTTACCCACATCATAGTTGCGTTCAGATGGCGACAGGCGATGAGAAAAATAAGCGCAAGGATGAACCTTATCGTCAGACTGGAAGCGCTGGGATAGAATGGCTCCCACGCCTACCTCTGAAGCGTCAACCTCGACAATGAATTGTCTAGTGACGTCAGGAGTAACGAGGATAGGAGCGGACGTAAAACGTTCTTTTAGAAGATCAAAAGCTCCCTGGGCGGAACCGGACCACTTAAAACACGTCTTGACAGAAGTAAGAGCTGTGAGAGGGGCAGCAACTTGACCGAAATTACGAATGAAACGCCGATAGAAATTAGCGAAACCTAAAAAGCGCTGCAACTCGACACGTGACCTTGGAACGGGCCAATCACTGACAGCTTGGACCTTAGCGGAATCCATCTGAATGCCTTCAGCGGAAATAACGGAACCGAGAAAAGTAACGGAGGAGACATGAAAAGAGCACTTCTCAGCCTTTACGTAGAGACAATTCTCTAAAAGGCGCTGTAGAACACGTCGAACGTGCTGAACATGAATCTCGAGTGACGGTGAAAAAATCAGGATATCGTCAAGATAGACAAAAACAAAGATGTTCAGCATGTCTCTCAGAACATCATTAACTAATGCCTGAAAAACAGCTGGCGCATTGGCGAGACCAAACGGCAGAACCCGGTACTCAAAATGCCCTAACGGAGTGTTAAACGCCGTTTTCCACTCGTCCCCCTCTCTGATGCGCACGAGATGGTAAGCGTTACGAAGGTCCAACTTAGTAAAGCACCTGGCTCCCTGCAGAATCTCGAAGGCTGATGACATAAGGGGAAGCGGATAACGATTCTTAACCGTTATGTCATTCAGCCCTCGATAATCCACGCAGGGGCGCAGAGTACCGTCCTTTTTCTTAACAAAAAGAACCCCGCCCCGGCCGGAGAGGAAGAAGGCACTATGGTACCGGCGTCAAGAGACACAGATAAATAATCCTCGAGAGCCTTACGTTCGGGAGCCGACAGAGAGTATAGTCTACCCCGAGGGGGAGTGGTCCCCGGAAGGAGATCAATACTACAATCATACGACCGGTGAGGAGGAAGGGAGTTGGCTCGGGACCGACTGAAGACCGTGCGCAGATCATGATATTCCTCCGGCACTCCTGTCAAATCGCCAGGTTCCTCCTGAGAAGTGGGGACAGAAGAAATGGGAGGGATGGCAGACATTAAACACTTCACATGACAAGAAACGTTCCAGGATAGGATAGAATTACTAGACCAATTAATAGAAGGATTATGACATACTAGCCAGGGATGACCCAAAACAACAGGTGTAAAAGGTGAACGAAAAATAAAAAAGAAATAGTCTCACTGTGGTTACCAGATACTGTGAGAGTTAAAGGTAGTGTCTCAAATCTGATACTGGGAAGATGACTACCATCTAAGGCAAACATGGGCGTAGGCTTGTCTAACTGTCTGAAAGGAATGTCATGTTTCCGAGCCCATGCTTCGTCCATGAAACAACCCTCAGCCCCCGAGTCAATCAAGGCACTGCATGTAGCACCCGAACCGGTCCAGCGTAGATGGACCGACATAGTAGTACAGGATCTAGATGAAGAGACCTGAGTAGTAGCGCTCACCAGTAGCCCTCCGCTTACTGATGAGCTCTGGCCTTTTACTGGACATGAATTGACAAAATGTCCATCAAATCCGCAATAGAGGCACAGGCGGTTGGTGATCCTCCGTTCCCTCTCCTTAGTCGAGATGCGAATACCTCCCAGCTGCATGGGCTCAGTCTCTGAGCCAGAGGAGGGAGATGGTTGCGATGCGGAGCAGGGAAACACCGTTGACGCGAGCTCTCTTCCACGAGCTTGGTGACGAAGATCTACCCGTCGTTCTATGCGGATGGCGAGAGCAATCAAAGAGTCCACACTGGCGGGAACCTCCCGAGAGAGAATCTCATCTTTGACCACTGCGTGGAGTCCCTCCAGAAAACGAGCGAGCAGCGCCGGCTCGTTCCAGTCACTAGAGGCAGCAAGAGTGCGAAACTCTATAGAGTAATCCGTTATGGATCGATCACCTTGGCATAGGGAAGCCAGGGCCCTAGAAGCCTCCCTACCAAAAACTGAACGGTCAAAAACCCGAATCATCTCCTCCTTAAAGTTCTGGTAATTGTTTGAACAATCAGCCCTTGCCTCCCAGATAGCTGTGCCCCACTCTCGAGCCCGGCCAGTAAGGAGTGAAATGACGTAAGCAACCCGAGCTCTCTCGCTAGAGTATGTGTTGGGTTGGAGAGAGAACACAATATCACACTGGGTGAGAAAGGAGCGGCACTCCGTGGGTTGCCCGGAGTAGCAAGGTGGGTTATTAACCCTAGGTTCCGGAGGCTCGGCAGGCCAGGAAGTAACAGGTGGCACGAGACGAAGACTCTGGAACTGTCCAGAGAGGTCGGAAACCTGAGCGGACAGGTTCTCCACGGCATGGCGAGCAGCAGACAATTCCTGCTCGTGTCTTCCGAGCATGGCTCCTTGGATCTCGACGGCAGTGTTACGAACGTCTGTAGTCGCTGGGTCCATTCTTTGGTCGGATCCTTCTGTCATGCCGGTGAATGAGGACCCAAAAGCGACTTGGCGAAAACAGAGTCTTTAATCCAGAAAAGTAATTCTACAAACATAAGACATAATTCCACTCGTAATGACGAGAACAGATTGGAGACTCGATCAACAACTGCAGGTTGCCTCGGGAAGGCACTTGAACCTAGCAGACTCAGACACCTGCTCTCCACGCAGCATCTGAGGGAAACACGACACGACAGGGCGATACACAGACACAGCACGGTGAACAATAGACAAGGATCCGACAGGACAGGAACGGAAAACAAGGGAAGAAATAGGGACTCTAATCAGGGGAAAAGATAAGGAACAGGTGTGGGAAGACTAAATGATTGATTAGGGGAATAGGAACAGCTGGGAGCAGGAACGGAACGATAGAGAGAAGAGAGAGAGGAAGGGAGAGAGAAAAAGGGGAACGAACCTAAAAAGACCAGCAGGGGGAAAATGAACAGAGGAAAAGCAAAATGACAAGACAATCTAAGACAAAACATGACAGCATTGTGCAGCGATACGCCATCCCATGTGGTTTGCGTTTAGTGGGAACATTATTTGTTTTTCAACAGGACAATGACACAAAACACATGCCATCCCAGCTTTGTAAGGGCTACTTGACCAAGAAGGAGAGTGATGGAGTGCTGCATCAGATGACTTGGCCTCCATAATCACCTGACCTCAACCCAATTGAGATGGTTTGGAATATGTTGGTCCACAGAGTGAAGGAAAACAGCCAACAAGTGCTCAGCATATGTGGGAACTCCTTCAAGCATTCTAAGTGACTACCGCATGAAGCTGGTTGAGAGAATACCAAGAGTGTGCAATGTTCTCATCAAGGCAAAGGGTGGCTTCTTTGAAGAATCTCAAATATAAAATGTATTCTGATTTGTTTAACACTTTTTTGGTTACTACATTATTCCATATGCATTTTTTCATTGTTTTGATGTCTTCACTATTGTTCTACAATGTAGAAAAGAGTAAAACAAATAAAGATAAAACCCTGAATGAGTAGGTGTTTTCCAAACTGTTGACTGGTATGGTGGTTCATGTCTTTACTATCAAATAAGGAGAGACAAACTTATCACACAAGTCAGAGTTAAACTTAAACTAAATCTTTAAGAGTGAGATCTTTGCAATAGTGAAGGCTGGTTGATGAATCACCGTGTCTGATGATCCGTTGAGAGCGCCGAGACAAAGGTACAAAGGTCTTTTATAGCCAAGATACACCCCTTTCAACCTACATGACAAACAACCAATATATAGAATGGGTCACAAGGTTAAGATTTGTATGAAAGATACGTATAATACATAGCATATCTGCTGTGTCAACAGTTTTCATTGTATAGACCAGTGTCTGGCCCTCCAACTCCAAACTGGAACCATCTCTCCCTGGTATGCTATAGAACAGAAACATTAACTCATGCTCTGTAATGCTCTTTAAGTTTTATCTCCCAAAATACATTGTTAATCTCCTGCCAGTATTATCTCCCAGAGGCCCATCCTCAGTAGAACACACAAACAATAGTTAAGAATACTCTATTATGTTGAAATAAAACAACCATTTGATGCAATAAAAGTATTATAACATAATCTTGCAATTTGGCCACCATCCTGGTACTGTATATTCCTAGACAAGTGCTTATTGTTTTCTATGATACTTAACAACAGTGAAAACAACAACTTGAAAACAACTCCGTGCCCATAGGAATGAGGAACGGATCGGTTTCAGTCGATAAGAAAGCATGTGATAAATATTTCCTGTAGCTTTCCTGCAAGTCACGGGGGGGGGGAAACCAGTACTGTGCTTGATACATTTAATAAAGTATTACTGGCACGGAACTCTGTAATAACCACAACCATTACCATCATCAATTCTGCCTCTACCATCCAACTTTTCTGCCATAATAATGCCTTCACCAGGAGCAGACAGTCTCTGATGCTAGAGCACTAATGCTTCCCATTCATTTTTTCTTCAACTGTTCTCTCTTTTTATTTTTTGGGGGTGGAAACCTGCAATTCTTTAGCTGTGAATATGTAAAAGACAGCCTATCCAATAATATATGAGTCGGAAGTTAACATACACCTTAGCCAAATACATTTAAACTCAGTTTTTCAAAATTCCTGACATTTAAATTTAAATGGAAGAATAATAGTAGAGAGAATTATTTATTTCAGCTTTTATTTCTTTCATCACATTCCCAGTGGGTCAGGAGTTTACATACACTCAATTAGTATTTGGTAGCATTGCCTTTAAATTGTTTAACTTGGGTCAAACGTTCTGGGTAGCCTTCCACAAGCTTCCCAAATCAGTAACTGAGTCAGGTTTGAAGGTTTCCTTGCTCGCACAAGATTGTTCAGTTCTGCCCACAAATGTTCTATGGTATTGAGGTCAGGGCTTTGTGATTGCCACTCCAATACCTTAACTTCGTTGTCCTTAAGTCGTTTTGCCACAACTTTGGAAGTATGCTTGGGGTCATTGTCCATTTGGAAACCCATTTGCGAACAAGCTTTAACTTCCTGACTGACTGATATGTTGCTTCAATATATCCACATAATGATGCCATCTATTTTCGAAGTGTGCCAGTCCCTCGTGCAGCAAAGCAACCCCACAACATGATGCTGCCACCCCCGTGCTTCACTGATGGTATGGTGTTCTTCGGCTTTTAAGACCCCCCCCTTTTTCCTCCTAACATAACAATGGTCATTATGGCCAAACAATTCTATTTTTGTTTCATCAGACCAGAGGACATTTCTCCTAAAGTACAATCTTTGTCCCCATGTGCATTTGCAAACTGTCGTCTGGCTTTTTTATGGAGGTTTGTAGCAGTGGCATCTTCCTTGCTGAGCGACCTTTCAGGTTATATCGACATAGGACTTGTTTTACTGTGGATATATACTTTTGTACCTGTTTTCTCCAGCATCCTCCCAAGGTCCATTTGCTGTTGTTCTGGGATTGATTTGCACTTTTCTAGAACAAAGTACGTGCATCACTAGGAGACAGAATATGTCTCCTTCCTGAGCGGTATGACGGCTGCGTGGTCCCATGGTGTTTATACTTGCGTACTATAGTTTGTACAGATGCACGTGGTATGTTAAGGCTTTTGGAAATTGCTCCCATGGATGAACCAGACTTGTGGAGGTCTACAATTTTCTTTCTGAGGTCTTGGCTGATTTCTTTAGATTTTCCTGTGATGTCAATCAAAGAGGCACTGAGTTTGAAGGTAGGCCTTGTAATACATCCACAGCTATACTTCCAATTGACTCAAATTATGTCAATTAGCCTATCAGAAGCTTGTAAAGCCATGATATTATTTTCTGGAATAAAGCTTCAAGCTTTTTAAAGCAACAGTCACCTTAGTGTATGTAAACTTCTGACACACAGGAATTGTGATACAGTTAATTATAAGTGAAATTATCTGTCTGTAATCAATTTTTGAAAAAATGACTTGTGTCATGCACAAAGTAGATGTCCTAACCAACTTGCCAAAGCTATGGTTTGTTAACTTCTTTGGGGTACCCCACCCTTCTTCTCAATTTCCGCTTAAAGACATACCCAAATCTATCTGCCTGTAGCTCAGGGCCAGAAGCAAGGATATGCATATTATTGGTATCATTTGAAAGGAAACACTGAATTTTGTGGAACTGTGAATTGAATGTAGGAGAATATAACACAATAGATCTGGTAGAATAAAATGCAAGGAAATAAACATACGTTATGTGTTTTTTATTGTTGCTGCATCATCTTTCAAATGGCCAAGAACAGCCAAACATACATATAGGATGCTGTTGATGATTTGAATGAAGAACATAAGATTGCAACAATAGCTGAGCAAAGTTTTAGACAGATAACTTCAAAAATGAGCGAGCTACATGACATTGAGCATGAAGTCACCCAGGTGTCCCACACAAATGTACCCAAATGTACCTCCCCCCAAAAATAATATATATATGAAAAAAGTATTAATTAAATAAACAATAATAAACAAACATATAACAAGGGTAACTATTTACACATTTTCTATTAGCAATATTGTGAAGTCCCTCAGTCCTCTACACAATATTGTGCTGCTGGTGCCATGGCCCACAGCAGTCTCTTTCTGCTGTAAAGCAGAGGCTTACTGAACAGGTGGTGCAGGTGATGGGGCATTTCCTGTGACAAAGGGCACAATGACGTCTCCCTAGTGTGCCCTTTGTGCCCTGTGGCACATTCATGCCTGCAGAGATTAATCTGGGCAGGTGAACACCACTGGTTGGAGCAGAAGGTGCTGCAGTGGACTTGCTGTAGCTAGCAAGCTCCTGGATGAGCAGCTCCCTGAAGGCTAGCTGTGAGATGGGGGGCTGTCCACAGCTCTTGGCCATTTCCTTCTTGAGAATGAAGGAATTCACCACAGCAATGTCAATGAAATGATAGAAAAATATTTTATACCATTTCATGGTCTTGTGAAGAACATTGTAGTATCCTATCAGTGCATCTGACTGGTCCACACCTCCCATGCTCTTGTTGTAGTCCTTCACAGCAGCTGGAATGGGGACATGTTTTGTGGTCTATGCTCCGGCACCGTCCTTCACACGCCTGACCACGTGATTTCCACTGAAGGACTTGTGGATACTGGAGATCATGACCACCTCTCTGGTATCCATCCACTTCACAAACAGCAGGCCATCTTCACGGATCCATCGCATGGTACCCCACTCAGCCCGCTTAGGCATGTTGTTTACCTTGGTCTTTGGAAATCCCACCCTGTTGGTAAAAATGGTGCCACAAGCCCACACCTCCCTCTTCCTCAGCTCTGTAAACAGGGTAGGGCTTGTGTAGAAGTTGTCCACAAACAGTTTGTAGCCCTTCCTGAGCTCTGTAAACAGGGTAGGGCTTGTGTAGAAGTTGTCCACAAACAGTTTGTAGCCCTTCCCCAGCAGTTGAAAATCCAATAACTCCATAACGGAATCATAACTCAGTCCATTACCGGTAGTAAAACAGTTTTTCCCCTCATAAACCAAATAATTGCAAGTGTAGGCACACACAGAATCAGCCAAAACAAACAGCTTGTAGCCCCATTTGGTTGGTTTGTTACGCATGTATTGTTTGAGGCTGATTCTGGCCTTTGAGGCTACCATCCTCTCATCGATGGACAGGTTCTGGGCGGGCTGAAAATAAGTCTTGCAGGCATCAACGATGCTGGGGTAGAGAGGTTTTATTTTACAGAGCCTATCAAACCTTGGTGTGCCTCTCTTCTTGTCATTCTCCCCATCAACTTCTGGGTCACTGTTGTGAAGTGCCCGTGAGATAGTCAGGAAAGGCAGTTGATAGAGAGGTGACATTTTCCAGTAGTCCCTTAGAGTTTTCAACTTCACCAGCCCCATATAAATGACCATTGAAAAATAGCAGAAAAGGTCTGACATGGAAATGGTCTTCCATGCCTCTTTCTTTCCTGCCTGCCTCTTATCCCCATACTTATTGGTGTTCACCACCAGGGAATCAACAACTGACGAGGTGAAAAACAGTTGAAAAGGTTGAAGGGGGCTGTACTTTGCAATCATGTCTAGTGGAGGTCCTGGCTGCCTTTTGGGTCTAAAAACTGGTGGATTTGGTTCCACATCATCTTCTAACACAGAGTGCCAACAACCCTCTGTGACATAACAACATGTGGAAAATGTCTAAGGGTTTGAATACTTTCCGAATGCACTGTATCCCCATTGATTCTTAAAGAATATAACATATAAATGCCTCATGAGCGTACTTCCACTGTCGTACTCAGTCAGAACACAAAATATAAGCTTGTTTTACTCCAATGTTTGTAAACAAAGTAAATGTTAACAAACAACGTATAGCCTCAGAACATGGTTAAAACACAAATGTCGATTTCATGGATGGGATCCTGCTCTGTTTATGAATTTCAGACTGCTTACATTTCTCCAGCCCCATCCCTAAATGTTTTACCGAGACGTTGGGCGGAGAAATGTGTTCGGGAATGCTTCTGATAATCAGCTACTCTTTCTGGTGTCTGATGTCACACAGATGTCTAGACCTTTAATTAATCAAAATGACATGTCCTTTCTTGTAATTCACCAGGGTTTCCGTGTTGTTTTGCCAGTTTGTTGAGAAACTCTGCATAAAAATGTTGTTTGGCCGTTCAGGTTTTAGGAATGATGAAGTGATGGGAGTGCTTATGTCATTAACCCAATGACTTCCTCTCCTTAAATGCTCCCACATCTACACTCCCAAGGTAGTTGTCATTTGGCTGCGAGGCAGATAGTTCTACATCTGGAAATCAGTCAATTCATTATCATTCTATTGTGGAAAGAAAGTAACAGGACTCCTCTTCGTGGTAAACATAGTTATATTTCTAAAGGTGAGTGATGGATGTCATGATATCTGTTCTTTGATTGAACATTAATAGTCTCTTCTCACACACCTGAATGCATGAGAGTTGGTCTGCTCTTTGGTTTGACTATAGGCAGTCAAGCATTTGAACACTTCTGACTGCCGATGCATGTGTTGATTGATTTTACACTTTCAAATCACCTAGATTAGCCAACATCGATAAAACATTTTTTTTAAACTACATTTAAAATACAATATTGGCTGGTTATTTCATTGATCAAATTCCACAAATCGTCCCTTTAATTGTCTGGTCCTATAATATTTTATTTGATAATTTGCTTCCAACTCTTCAATTTGTTCTCTACTCATTTGTAGGTGTTTCCAGGTAGCGATAGCATTAAAAGGTGACATGTATTGGAAGATTTTGACAGCAGTTCTCTGCTTCTATGCAGTCGTTCCTGGTAAGTTTCTCCTGTTATTTACTCCTCTCTTGAGGAGCCATGTAATGCATCTCCTCTGTCTCCTGTGTGACGGCAATGACGTCAAAACAAGTTGATGGTGTTGAAAGTTACTGTGTCATCAATATTGCCAATCCCTGTCAATGTCAATTAAATAGTTGTTACTGGTGAATTACTGTATATTTTTTGGCGATTTTGTTCAAAATAAAAACTGAAATATCACAGTCCTGTTGGAAGGTGAACTATCGCCCCACTCTGAGGTCCTGAGAGCTCTAGAGTAGGTTTTCAACATGTATCACTATGTCTATGTACGTTGCTCCATTCTTCTTTCCCTCAATCCTGATTAGCCTCCCAGTCCCTGCCAATGAAAAACATCCCCACAACAAGATGCTGCCACCACCATAATTCACCGTAGGGATGGTGCCAGGTTTCCTCCAGACGTGAAGCTTGGCATTCAGGCCACAGAGTTCAGTCTTGGTTTTAACAGACTAGATAATCTTGCTTTTCCTGTTCTGAGAGTCTTTAAGGTGCCTTGTGGCATACTCCAAGCGGGCTGTTATGTACCTTTTCCTTATTAGTGGCTTCCGTCTGGCCACTGTACTATAAAAAGGCCTGAAAGGTGGAGTGCTGCAGAGATGTTTGTCCTTCTGGAAGGTTCTCCCATCTCCACAGAGGAACTCTGGAGCTCTCTCAGAGCTAACATTGGGCCCTTCTCCCCCGATTACTGTTAGGCTGGGCAGCCAGCTCTAGGAAGAGTCTTGGTGGTTCCAAACTCCTTCCATTTAAGAATGATGTAGGCCACTGTGTTCTTGGGGAACTTCTCGTTAAGCATTCAGCAGGAGGATGTCTGGCTGTGCCCAGTTGTATGGGCTACAGAGGAAGTGAGTCAAGAGCCCTCTGTGATTTCCGAGGGATCGCGGGTGACATCGGCTTCTCCCGGGATCTTCCGGGATTCCTTGGAGGCGAGGTGGGTGCTGTGGATGAGCGAGTATGACCGGGAGCAGATCTCCTCTCCCTCCTACGTTCCCGTAGCCGCCCATCAATCCGTATGGTCAATGCTGTGAGCGAGTTGAGATCCATGGGAAGCTCCCCGGCTGAAAACACGTCTTTAACCACCTCTAATAATCCATGCATGAACGTGTCGAACAGAGCTTCCGGGTTACAGGCACTCTCGGTGACCAAAGTGCGAAAATCTACTTCGTAGTCTGCCGCACTACGGGAGTCTTGACTCAGTTGCAGTAGCTGATGAGCAGCCTCTCTCCTGGACAGCGGAGAATCGAACACCTTTCTAACCTCCGCCACAAACGGTGGATTGTTGCTCCCACACCACCACTGCCCAGTTGAGAGCCCTCCCAGATATCAGCATTATCATGTACGCTTTCCTTGAGCGAACCGAGGGAAACGAAGAGGGCAGCAGCTCAAAGACGAGAGAACATTAGGAGAGATACACCCGGCTGGATCTCCAGCGTAGTGCTCCGGAGGAGGTAAGCGGGTTCTCGGGATGCCGGGGTATATTGGGGAGAAGTGCTGTTGGTAGAGGGGTAACTGACAGTCGGGGGGATTACAGTCGTGGCTTGCTGCTTAGTAGATCACCTATGGAATTGCTCCAGCAATGTGATGAAAGCGTGGTCGTGGCATTCCACCAAGGTCTGCGTTCTTTCCATAAGATCTTGAAGTACTTCCTCGTGTCCACCAATGGCAACTCCTTGGACGGAGACAGCGTTGTGGAGCTGGTCTGAGTCTGCTGGGTCATCATTGCCAGTTCATACTATCACAACTCAGGATATGACCCAGATGCAGACACAGGAGGCGGATGGTTCAGCTCTCAGATAATTTATTATAACACGGGGCAGGCAAAAGGCAGGTTGAGGACATGCAGAGATTCGTAATTCGTAACTAGGTCAGATTCCGACAGGTACAGGACGGCAGGCAGGCTCAGGGTCAGGGCAGGCAGAATGGTCAAAACTGGGAGGACTAGAAAAGAGAAACTAGAGATACTGGAAAACGGGAAAACACGCTGGTAAGACTTGACAAGACAAGACGAACTGGCAACAGACCACCAGAAAATGTGGGGATAATGGGGGAAAATGGGAGACACCTGCTGGGGGGTGGAGACAAGCACAAGACAGGTGAAATAGATCAGGGTGTGACATGTGGTATGCTGCATAAGTCAAGACATTGTATTCAAAGCAAAAAAGTTAGTAATAATGCTGCAAAGTGTAAACAAACAAGACAGACAGACATATATCAAGCAGACAGACAGGCAGACATGTCTGTCGGTTTTTATATCTGTTCTCTCTCTGTTCTCTCAGTTCTCTCTCTCACACTCTCTTCTCTAATCTCTCCTCTCCCTCTCTCTATCTCCATCTCTCTAACTCTCTACCTCATAGTTATCCCCCTCCTTCTCTTCTCTCTCCCTCCCCCTTCTTTCATCCCCTTCACCCTCTTTGTCCTTTCTCTCTCTCTTTCTCTCTCACTCTCTATGCTCTCTCACTCCCCTCCCAGGACAGACAGACTGACAGACTGATAGGCAGGCAGACATATCCACTCACAGACAGACAGAGACAGACTCACAGACAGACTTTTTTTGTATTTTGGTTGGTATAGCTGTTCTCGTTCTCTCTCTATTATCTATTCCCCCCTGTCCCTCTCTCATTACCTCTCCCTCTCTTTTCCTTCCTGTCTCTCTCTTCCTTCCTTCCTTCCCCCCTCTCTCTCTCTCTCTCTCTCTCTCTCTCTCTCTCTCTCTCTCTCTCTCTCTCTCTCTCTCTCTCTCTGAGATTCTTTCAACCTCTGCCATATTGTGGATTCAGAGCTATCTATCTAATATAACTCAAAGGGTTTTATTCAATGGAATATTCTCTAATGTCAAACATGTAAAATGTGGTGTACTGCAGGGCAGTCTCTACTCTTTTCTATTTTTACCAGTGACCTGCCACTGACATTACAGTTTTTCTCAATTGCTAAAACACTAAAACCCATTGGCTGAACTAAGTTCTCAGTTGCCTGGACTCATTGAGCTAATTATGCAGTCTGTTGTCAATACCTTAAACCATTTCACATGGTAAAACACAATTTGTAGTTCTCACTTAGACTTTTCAGCAAAACTCTAAATACATTCTCATTCTCAAAACACATTCTGCACTCTAATGCACATGTCATCCATACTGGTAAACACAAATGGCCACAATCAAATACAAATAGAGAACATACAGTGGGGCAAAAAAGTATTTAGTCAGCCACCAATTGTGCAAGTTCTTCCACTTGAAAAGATGAGAGGCCTGTAATTTTCATCATAGGTACACTTCAACTATGACAGACAAAATTAGAAAAAAATATATCCAGAAAATCACATTGTAGGATTTTTAATGAATTTATTTGCAAATGATGGTGGAAAATAAGTATTTGGTCACCTACAAACAAGCAAGATTTATGGCTCTCACAGACCTGTAACTTCTTCTTTAAGAGGCTCCTCTGTCCTCCACTCGTTACCTGTATTAATGGCACCTGTTTGAACTTGTTATCAGTATAAAATACACCTGTCCACAACCTCAAACAGTCACACTCCAAACTCCACAATGGCCAAGACCAAAGAGCTGTCAAAGGAAACCAGAAACAAAATTGTAGACCTGCACCAGGCTGGGAAGACTGAATCTGCAATATGTAAGCAGCTTGGTTTGAAGAAATCAACTGGGGGAACAATTATTAGGAATTGGAAGACATACAAGATCACTGATAATCTCCCTCGATCTGGAGCTACACGCAAGATCTCACCCCGTGGGCTCAAAATGATCACAAGAACGGTGAGCAAAAATCCCAGAACCACACGGGGGGACATAGCAATGACCTGCAGAGAGCTGAGACCAAAGTAACAAAGCCTACCACCAGTAACACACTACGCCGCCAGGGACTCAAATCCTGCAGTGCCAGACGTGTCCCCCTGCTTAAGCCAGTACATGTCCAGGCCTGTCTGAAGTTGGCTAGAGAGCATTTGGATGATCCAGAAGAAGATTGGCAGAATGTCATATGGTCAGATGAAACCAAAATAGAACCTTTTGGTAAAAACTCAAATCGTCGTGTTTGGAGGACAAAGAATGCTGAGTTGCATGGGGGTGGAAACATCATGCTTTGGGGCTGTTTTTATGCAAAGGGACCAGGACGACTGATCCGTGTAAAGGAAAGAATGAATGGGGCCATGTATCGTGAGATTTTGAGTGAAAACCTCCTTCCATCAGCAAGGGCATTGAAGATGAAACGTGGCTGGGTCTTTCAGAATGACAATGATCCCAAACACACCGCCCGGGCAACGAAGGAGTGGCTTCGTAAGAAGCATTTCAATGTCCTCGAGTGGCCAAGCCAGTCTCCAGATCTCAACCCCATAGAAAATCTTTGGAGGGAGTTGAAAGTCCGTGTTTCCCAGCTACATCCCCAAAACATCACTGCTCTAGAGGAGATCTGCATGGAGGAATGGGCCAAAATATCAGCAACAGTGTGTGAAAACCTTGTGAAGACTTACAGAAAACATTTGACTTATGATACAAATTAAAGGCCTTTCTCATATTTTTAAGTGGATGAACTTGCACAATTGGTGGCTGACTAAATACTTTTTTGCCCCACTGTATGTCATTGATTGAATACAACCACTCAAAAATTGATTTAACCTGTTTCAAATGATGCGACACAACCAATATAATCCATTTCAGAGAGCACACAGGTTGTTGAAGGTGGGAAGGAGAAAGTCTGAGATTGGATACTGTAGTACAGTGCATTGTAGGCTGTATACTGTACAATGGACAAATTGTATGGCCCTGAACATTGTGCTTTCCATTTAGTACCAACTGCTCAATAGATTTTGACTGGTTGCAGGTACATATGAACAAAGAACAAGAATTGCAGTATCACAAGGACATCACAAGTGGAGGAGTGACACAAGTCAGAAATAGCGATACAATTAATCACTTACCTTTGATGATCTTTACATGGTTGCACTCACAATACTCCCATTTACTCAATAAATGTTTGTTTTGTTCGATAAAGTCCCTCTTTTTATCCAAAAACCTCTGTTTTGTTCGCACGTTTTGTTCAGTATTCCACACAACAGGCAGATGAAAAACCCGAAAAGTATCAGTGAAGTTCGTAGAAACATGTCAAACAATGTTTGTAATCAATCCTCGGGTTGTTTTTGGTCATAATAATCAATAATATTTCAAACAGACAAGAGATTTGTCAATATAAAAGAAAGGTACGCATGAAAAACCTCTGGGACACTGCAGTGTCCACTCATTCAGAGTGGTCTTAGTCCCTCAATTTTCCGAATACAAGCCTGAAACAATTTATAAAGTCTGTTGGCATCTAGTGGAAGCCATATGAAGTGCAATTTGAGTCCTAAGTCAATGGAATCTGTATAGGAAGTCAATGGAAAACTACAACTTAAAAAATAATTATCAGGTTTTTGCCTACCATTTCAGTTCTGTTATACTCACAGACATTATGTTTTCTATCCAATTCTACTAATTAGGCATATTCTAGCTTCTGGACCTGAGTAGCAGGCAGTTTCAGTTTACTTTGGGCACACTTTTCAACCGGAGGTGAAAATAGTGCCCCCTACCCTAGTTGTAGTCTGTTTTGGAATGGGTGGCCAGTAATAAACGGGTCCTGAACATCTCTAAAACTAAGAGCATTGTATTTGGTACAAAGTTGAGGAGACTAAATTACTTGACGTCATCATAGAATGTAAACTGTCATGGTCAAAACATATACAGTTGAAGTCAGAAGTTTACATACACCTTAGCCAAATACATTTAAACTCAGTTTTTCACAATTCCTTACATTTTATCCTAGTAAAAACAATTGGTCAGTTCGGATCACCACTTCATTTTAAGAATGTGAAATGTCAGAATACTAGTAGAGAGAATGATTTATTTCAGCTTTTATTTATTTCATCACATTCCCAGTGGGTCAGAAGTTTACATACACTCAATTAGTATTTGATAGCATTGACTTTAGGTTCTGCACACACATTTTCTATAGGATTGAGGTCAGGGCTTTGTGATGGCCACTCCAATACAGTCGTGGCCAAAAGTTTTGATAATGACACAAATATTAATTTTCACAAAGTTTGCTGCTTCAGTGTCCTTAGATATTTTTGTCAGATGTTACTATGGAATACTGAAGTATAATTACAAGCATTTCATACGTGTCAAAGGCTTTTATTGACAATTACATAATGTTGATAAAAAGAGTCAATATTTGCTGTGTTGACCCTTCTTTTTCAAGACCTCTGCAATCCGCCCAGGAATGCTGTCAATTAACTTCTGGGCCACTTCCTGACTGATGGCAGCCCATTCTCGCATAATCAATGTTTGGAGTTTGTCAGAAGTTATGGGTTTTTGTTTGTCCACCCGCATTTTGAGGATTGACCACAAGTTCTCAATGGTGTTAAGGTCTGGTGAGTTTCCTGGCCATGGACCCAAAATATCAATGTTTTTTTCCCCAAGCCACTTACTTATCACTTTTGCCTTATGGCAAGGTGCTCCATCATGTTGGATAAGGCATTGTTCGTCACCAAACTGTTGGTTGGTAGAAGTTGCTCTCGGAGGATGTGTTGATACCATTCTTTATTCACGGCTGTTCTTAGGCAAAATTGTGAGTGAGCCCACTCCCTTGGCTGATAAGCAACCCCACACATGAATGGTCTCAGGGTGCTTTACTATTGGCATGACACAGGACTGATGGTAGCGCTCACCTTGTCTTCTCCGGACAAGCTTTTTTCCGGATGCCCCAAACAATCGGAAAGGGGATTCATCAGAGGAAATGACTTTACCCCAGTCCTCAGCAGTCCAATCCCTGTACCTTTTGTAGAATATCAGTCTGTCCCTGATGTTTTTCCTGGAGAGAAGTGGCTTCTTTGCTGCCCTTCTTGATAACAGGCCATAATCCAAAAGTCTTCACCTCACTGTGCATGCAGATGCACTCACACCTGCATTCTGCTATTCCTGAGCAAACTCTCAGCCCCGATCCCGCAGCTGAATCAATTTTAGGAGATGGTCTTGGCACTTGCTGGACTTTCTTAGGCACCCTGAAGCCTTCTTCACAACAATTGAACCGCTCTCCTTGAAGTTCTTGATGATCTGATAATTGGTTGATTTAGGTGCAATCTTACTGGCAGCAAAATCCTTGCATGTGAAGCCCTTTTTGTTCAAAGCAATGATGACGGCACCTGTTTCCTTGCAGGTAACCATGGTTGACAGAGGAAGAACAATGTTTTCAAGCACCACCCTCCTTTTAAAGCTGCCATTCTGTTATTTGAACTCAATCAGCATGACAGAGTGATCTTCAGCCTTGTCCTCGTCAACACTCACACCTGTGTTAACGAGAGAATCACTGACATGATGTCAGCTGGTCCTTTTGTGGCAGGGCTGAAATCAGTGGAAATGTTTTTGGGGATTCAGTTCATTTGCATGGCAAAGAGGGACTGATCTGATCACTCTTCATAACATTCTGGAGTAGATGCAAATTGCCATTACACAAACTGAGGCAGCAGACTTTGTGAAAATTAATATTGTGTCATTCTCAAAACTTTTGGCCACGACTGTACATTGACTTTGTTGTCATTAAGCCGTTTTGTCACAACTTTGGAAGTATGCTTGGGGTCATTGTCCATTTGGGAGACCCATTTGCGACCAAGCTTTAACTTCCTGACTAATGTCTTGAGGTATTGCTTCAATATATCCACGTAATTTTCCAGCCTCATGATGCCATCTATTTTGCGAAGTGCACCAGTCTCTCCTGCAGCAAAGCAACCCCACAACAGGATGCTGCCACCCCTGTGCTTCATGTTTGGGATGGTGTCCTTCGGCTTGCAAGCCTCCCCCTTTTTCCTCCAAACATAACAGTGGTCATTATGGCCAAACAGTGCTATTTTTGTTTCATCAGACCAGAGGACATTTCTCCAAATAGTATGATCTTTGTCCCCATGTGCAGTTGCATACCGTAGTCTGTCTTTTTTATAGCGGTTTTGGAGCAGTTGCATCTTCCTTGTTGAGTGGCCTTTCAGGCTATGTCGATATAGGACTCGTTTTACTGTGGATATAGATACATTTGCACTTGTTTCCTCCAGCATGTTCACAAGGTTTGTTGCTGTTGTTCATGGATTGATGGATTGATTTTCACTTTTCACAACAGTGTGCGTTCATCTCTAGGAGACAGAACACATCTTCTTCCTGAGCGGTATGATGGCTGCGTGGTCCCATGGTGTTTATACTTGCATACTATTGTTTGTACAGATGAACATGGTACCTTCCGGCGTTTGGAAATTGCTTCCAAGGATTAACCAGAATTGTGGAGGTCTACAATTATTTTTCTGAGGTCTTGGCTGATTTCTTTTGATTTTCCCATGATGTCAAGCAAAGAGGCACTGAGTTTGAAGATAGGCCTTGAAATACATCCACAGGTACACCTCCAATTGACTAAAATGATGTCAATTAGCCTATAAGAAGCTTCTAAAGCCATGAAATAATTGTCTAGTATTTTCCAAGCTGTAAAGGGCACAGTCAACTTTGTGCATGTAAACTTCTTACCCACTGGAATTGTGATACTTTGAATTTATAAGTGAAATAATCTGTCTGTAAACAATTGTTGGAAAAATGACTTGTGTCATGCACAAAGTAGATGTCCTAACCGACTTGCCAAAATATTAGTTGGTAACAAGAAATTTGTGGAGTGGTTTCAAAATGACTCCAACCTGTGTGTATGTAAACTTCCGACTTCAACTGTAGATACAATGGTTGTAAAGATGGCCGTAATAAAGAGATTCTCTGCTTTTTTGACACCACACTAGAGAAAGCAAGTTCTGCAGGCTTGAGATTTGCATTTTATTGTAATCAGAGGGCTGTTATAAATACTATGCACACCAGTCTCTCTAGGCTAAGAGTTGAGGAGAGACTGACTGCATCACTTCTTCTGTAATATGTTGAGAATCCCATTTTTTTGCATAGTCAACTTACACACAGCTCTGACACACACACACTTAACCCACCACCAGACATGCCACCAGGGTTCTTTTCACAGTCCCCAAATCCAGAACAAATTCAAGGAAACGTGCATGGAACTTCCTTCCATCTCATATTGCTCAAATATACATCAAATCTGGTTTCAAAAAACAGATAAAGCAACACCTTGCGGGCACAACGCCTCTCCCTTATTTGTCCTAGATAGTTTGTGTGTATGCATTGATATGTAGGCTACGTTTGCCTTCATTTTTTTTTACGTAGTTCTGTCCTTGAGCTGTTCTTGTCTAATGATATTCTGCATTATGTCATTCTTTATTATGTTTCATGTTTTGTGCTGACCCCAGGAAGAGTAGCTGCTATGTTTGCAACAGCTAAAGGGGATCCTAATAAAATTCCAAATACCAAATACCCCGACAGACAGGCAGTTTCATGTTTCCAGTTCATCTCAAAATATTTGACTGATATTCTCTTCAGAATTAATTCTAACAAGGCAGTTTGTTTATTGTGTTATTTTTTGCCCCACTGTAAATGCTTTCGGGCTGATTGACTTAAATTGTCATATGCTGGTAATTTGGGAAGGTTCAACCTTTTTAACCCCTCAAAACTGTTCCTATGACCCCCAATTAACTCACTTCCTATAATCACAGGAAGCTGATGTTGAATGTATGACTTCCTGGGGACACCTTTTAAAAATGTACCGAAGTTTAGTCTTTTCGTTAAGAATTGACTGTTCTACAGACAATGGAAGAACGTGTTTTTGTATAACCTCAGGGAGAGAATGAAGAACCATGTCGAGAATGAATTAAGTCACCACCTATTTCCACAGAAGCTGAACCTTAACACAGGCAATCCCTATACAGTCAGAATGGATTTTGTGAAAAGACAGTTAGCTAGCTCAATCGAGTCCGCGGGGCGTCATGGATATGTAAGGGATGTAGTAGGTAATGCTTTTCTATGGAAGAAAGGCCTTGTTCTTGCTGTAAACAGTTAATTTCACATGGTCAGCTGTAATCTTGCGTTCATCGAGAGCTTCTGCTGAACGATCCCAAATGTGAATTGTCTTTCTAGTCTCAACCATTCTGCAGATGTCACTCACAGCCCTAGCCCTAACCACTAGCAGACAGGACACTCCTGCAAGGCCGTCATCTATGTCTATTTTCTTTTATGAATAAATATTTTTTTGTTTTATACAGCTTTTTTCACTCCAGACACAAATGTATACATACAAAAAACAACTTACATCAGCACACAAACAATGACTACATTTCATCAGCCCAGACGTGCATGCTAGTGCCTGCATTATTGTTTGCCACATGGCCTTAAATTGCACAGATTTGTTTTTCCTCTGTCAACCATGCTTTTTCAATATTTTAATACTAGTCATTTGATTTGACATTGTTTTAATGATGGCGGATTGATTGATTTCCAAGTTTGTAGTCTAACGTTTTCTTGAAATATGTAACGGTCGTCGTTGGAATGAGGTGAGGACCAATGTGCAACGTGGTAAGTGTCCATCGTTTTAATGAAGTCAATGAACACTGAACAAAAACAACAAAGTGAATGAACGAAACCAGAAACAATTCTGTCTGGTGCAGATACAAACACTCAACAGAAAACAATCACCCACAACTCAAGGGTGAAAACAGGCTGCCTAAGTATGGTTCTCAATCAGGGACAACGATACACAGCTGCCTCTGACTGAGAACCATACCAGGCCAAACACAGAAATACCAAATCATAGAAAAAGAACATAGACCGCCCACCCAACTCACGCCCTGACCATACTAAAACAAAGACATAACAAAAGAACTAAGGTCAGAACGTGACAAAATGAGTGATGAGAAGAGAATCGTCCAGCCCATTGGGTATCTCACTATATCCCCATATGCCATGTCTTGAAATATGTAGACAAACAGATTAAAAGTAAGTTTACAATGTAATACTTCTGATAGACAACTTTCTAGCTCCGCCCGTAATTTTTAGACTTCATAGCATCCCCAGCGGGGATATTGAGTAATTATTGGTTTTACACTTAAGACATAACTTCTGCCGTTCTGCTGTAAATAATTTTTCAAGTAACCCTACAAAAAGTAATTAATACACCTTTTTATTTTATACGTAGGAAGTTGTGTTTTTTAATAATCTACATGGGTAGTAGGTGCGTCAGAGACAATAGGCCTATCATTGCCATGCATCTAATTGGCCTCTTGCTCAGCCCCGGCCTCCTCACTTAATTGACTATCAAGTTTTATTTTTAAGTAAATTGGATCAGCAGGTCGGACTCGGATACGGAGAGTGAGATGGATGAAAGGCAAGACCAAGTGGTGCACAAAAATGCCAAGAAAAAGTATTATCTGATTAAGCTCGTACCAAACTTGTCATGTTTTGTCTTATATTGTCTTGTCATTTTGCTTTTCCTTCTGTTCGTTTTCCCCCTGCTGGTCTTTTTAGGTTCGTTCCCCTTTTTCTCTCTCCCTTCCTCTCTCTCTTCTCTCTATCGTTCCGTTCCTGCTCCCAGCTGTTCCTATTCCCCTAATCAATCATTTAGTCTTCCCACACCTGTTCCATATCTTTTCCCCTGATTAGAGTCCCTATTTCTCCCCTTGTTTTCCGTTTCTGTCCTGTCGGATCCTTGTTTATTGTTCACCGTGCTGTGTCTTTGTATCGCCCTGTCGTGTCGTGTTTCCCTCAGATGCTGCGTGGTGAGCAGGTGTCTGAGTCTGCTACGGTCAAATGCCTTCCCGAGGCAACCTGCAGTTTATTATCGAGTCTCCAGTCAGTTCTCGTGATTACGAGTGAAATTGTTTTTATGCTTTATTTACCGCTCCGATTTGTCTAGGAGTATTGCTATTTCCTTAAACTGGATTAAAGACTCTGTTTTCGCCAAGTCGCTTTTGGGTCCTCATTCACCTGCATAACAGAAGGATCCGACCAAAGAATGGACCCAGCGACTACAGACGCTCGTAACACTGCCGTCGAGATCCAAGGAGCCATGCTCGGCAGACACGAGCAGGAATTGTCTGCTGCTCGTCATGCCATGGAGAACCTGGCCACTCAGGTTTCCGACCTCTCTGGACAGTTCCAGAGTCTTCGTCTCGTGCCACCTGTTACTTCCTGGTCTGCCGAGCCTCCGGAACCTAGGGTTAATAACCCACCTTGCTACTCCGGGCAGCCCAAGGAGTGCCGCTCTTTTCTCACCCAGTGTGATATTGTGTTCTCTCTCCAACCCAACACATACTCTAGAGAGAGAGCTCGGGTTGCTTACGTCATTTCACTCCTTACTGGCCGGGCTCGAGAGTGGGGCACAGCTATCTGGGAGGCAAGGGCTGATTGTTCAAACAATTACCAGAACTTTAAAGAGGAGATGATTCGGGTTTTTGACCGTTCAGTTTTTGGTAGGGAGGCTTCTAGGGCCCTTGCTTCCCTATGCCAAGGTGATCGATCCATAACGGATTACTCTATAGAGTTTCGCACTCTTGCTGCCTCTAGTGACTGGAACGAGCCGGCGCTGCTCGCTCGTTTTCTGGAGGGACTCCACGCAGTGGTCAAAGATGAGATTCTCTCCCGGGAGGTTCCTTCCAGTTTGGACTCTTTGATTGCTCTCGCCATCCGCATAGAACGACGGGTAGATCTTCGTCACCAAGCTCGTGGAAGAGAGCTCGCGTCAACGGTGTTTCCCTGCTCCGCATCGCAACCATCTCCCTCCTCTGGCTCAGAGACTGAGCCCATGCAGCTGGGAGGTATTCGCATCTCGACTAAGGAGAGGGAACGGAGGATCACCAACCGCCTGTGCCTCTATTGCGGATTTGATGGACATTTTGTCAATTCATGTCCAGTAAAAGCCAGAGCTCATCAGTAAGCGGAGGGCTACTGGTGAGCGATACTACTCAGGTCTCTCCATCTAGATCCTGTACTACTATGTCGGTCCATCTACGCTGGACCGGTTCGGGTGCTACATGCAGTGCCTTGATAGACTCTGGGGCTGAGGGTTGTTTCATGGACGAAGCATGGGCTCGGAAACATGACATTCCTTTCAGACAGTTAGACAAGCCTACGCCCATGTTCGCCTTAGATGGTAGTCATCTTCCCAGTATCAGATTTGAGACACTACCTTTAACCCTCACAGTATCTGGTAACCACAGTGAGACTATTTCTTTTTTGATTTTTCGTTCACCTTTTACACCTGTTGTTTTGGGTCATCCCTGGCTAGTATGTCATAATCCTTCTATTAATTGGTCTAGTAATTCTATCCTATCCTGGAACGTTTCTTGTCATGTGAAGTGTTTAATGTCTGCCATCCCTCCCATTTCTTCTGTCCCCACTTCTCAGGAGGAACCTGGCGATTTGACAGGAGTGCCGGAGGAATATCATGATCTGCGCACGGTCTTCAGTCGGTCCCGAGCCAACTCCCTTCCTCCTCACCGGTCGTATGATTGTAGTATTGATCTCCTTCCGGGGACCACTCCTCCTCGGGGTAGACTATACTCTCTGTCGGCTCCCGAATGTAAGGCTCTCGAGGATTATTTGTCTGTGTCTCTTGACGCCGGTACCATAGTGCCTTCTTCCTCTCCGGCCGGGGCGGGGTTTTTTTTTGTTAAGAAAAAAGACGGTACTCTGCGCCCCTGCGTGGATTATCGAGGGCTGAATGACATAACGGTTAAGAATCGTTATCCGCTCCCCTTATGTCATCAGCCTTCGAGATTCTGCAGGGAGCCAGGTGCTTTACTAAGTTGGACCTTCGTAACGCTTACCATCTCGTGCGCATCTGAGAGGGGGACGAGTGGAAAACGGCGTTTAACACTCCGTTAGGGCATTTTGAGTACCGGGTTCTGCCGTTTGGTCTCGCCAATGCGCCAGCTGTTTTTCAGGCATTAGTTAATGATGTTCTGAGAGACATGCTGAACATCTTTGTTTTTGTCTACCTTGACGATATCCTGATTTTTTTCACCGTCACTCGAGATTCATGTTCAGCACGTTCGACGTGTTCTCCAGCGCCTTTTAGAGAATTGTCTCTACGTGAAGGCTGAGAAGTGCTCTTTTCATGTCTCCTCCGTTACTTTTCTCGGTTCCGTTATTTCCGCTGAAGGCATTCAAATGGATTCCGCTAAGGTCCAAGCTGTCAGTGAGTGGCCCGTTCCAAGGTCACGTGTCGAGTTGCAGCGCTTTCTAGGTTTCGCTAATTTCTATCGGCGTTTCATTCGTAATTTCGGTCAAGTTGCTGCCCCTCTCACAGCTCTTACTTCTGTCAAGACGTGTTTTAAGTGGTCCGGTTCCGCCCAGGGAGCTTTTGATCTTCTAAAAGAACGTTTTACGTCCGCTCCTATCCTCGTTACTCCTGACGTCACTAGACAATTCATTGTCGAGGTTGACGCTTCAGAGGTAGGCGTGGGAGCCATTCTATCCCAGCGCTTCCAGTCTGACGATAAGGTTCATCCTTGCGCTTATTTTTCTCATCGCCTGTCGCCATCTGAACGCAACTATGATGTGGGTAACCGCGAACTGCTCGCCATCCGCTTAGCCCTAGGCGAATGGCGACAGTGGTTGGAGGGGGCGACCGTTCCTTTTGTCGTTTGGACAGACCATAAGAACCTTGAGTACATCCGTTCTGCCAAACGACTTAATGCTCGTCAAGCTCGTTGGGCGTTATTTTTCGCTCGTTTCGAGTTTGTGATTTCTTACCGTCCGGGTAGCAAGAACACCAAGCCTGATGCCTTATCCCGTTTTTTTAGTTCTTCTGTGGCTTCTACGGATCCCGAGGGGATTCTTCCTTATGGGCGTGTTGTCGGGTTGACAGTCTGGGAATTGAAAGACAGGTTAAGCAAGCACTCACGCACACTGCGTCGCCGCGCGCTTGTCCTAGTAACCTTCTTTTCGTTCCTGTTTCCACTCGTCTGGCTGTTCTTCAGTGGGCTCACTCTGCCAAGTTAGCTGGTCATCCCGGTGTTCGAGGCACTCTTGCTTCTATTCGCCAGCGCTTTTGGTGGCCGACTCAGGAGCGTGACACGCGCCGTTTCGTGGCTGCTTGTTCGGACTGCGCGCAGACTAAGTCAGGTAACTCTCCTCCTGCCGGTCGTCTCAGACCGCTCCCCATTCCTTCTCGACCATGGTCTCACATCGCCCTAGACTTCATTACCAGTCTGCCTTTGTCTGCGGGGAAGACTGTGATTCTTACGGTTGTCGATAGGTTCTCTAAGGCGGCACATTTCATTCCTCTCGCTAAACTTCCTTCCGCTAAGGAGACGGCACAAATCATCATCGAGAATGTGTTCAGAATTCATGGCTTCCGTTAGACGCCGTTTCAGACAGAGGTCCGCAATTCACGTCACAGTTTTGGAGGGAGTTCTGTCGTTTGATTGGTGCGTCCGTCAGTCTCTCTTCCGGGTTTCATCCCCAGTCTAACGGTCAAGCAGAGAGGGCCAATCAGACGATTGGTCGCATACTACGCAGCCTTTCTTTCAGAAACCCTGCGTCTTGGGCAGAACAGCTCCCCTGGGCAGAATACGCTCACAACTCGCTTCCTTCGTCTGCTACCGGGTTATCTCCGTTTCAGAGTAGTCTGGGTTACCAGCCTCCTCTGTTCTCATCCCAGCTTGCCGAGTCCAGCGTTCCCTCCGCTCAAGCGTTTGTCCAACGTTGTGAGCGCACCTGGAGGAGGGTGAGGTCTGCACTTTGCCGTTACAGGGCACAGACTGTGAGAGCCGCCAATAAACGTAGGATTAAGAGTCCAAGGTATTGTTGCGGCCAGAGAGTGTGGCTTTCCACTCGCAACCTTCCTCTTACGACAGCTTCTCGTAAGTTGACTCCGCGGTTCATTGGTCCGTTCCGTGTCTCCCAGGTCGTCAATCCTGTCTCTGTGCGACTGCTTCTTCCGCGACATCTTCGTCGCGTCCATCCTGTCTTCCATGTCTCCTGTGTCAAGCCCTTTCTTCGCACCCCGTTCGTCTTCCCTCCCCCTCCCGTCCTTGTCGAGAGCGCACCTATTTACAAGGTACGTAGGATCATGGACATGCGTTCTCGGGGATGGGGTCACCAATACTTAGTGGATTGGGAGGGTTACGGTCCTGAGGAGAGGAGTTGGGTTCCGTCTCGGGACGTGCTGGACCGTTCACTGATTGATGATTTCCTCCGTTGCCGCCAGGATTCCTCCTCGAGTGCGCCAGGAGGCGCTCGGTGAGTGGGGGGGTACTGTCATGTTTTGTCTTATATTGTCTTGTCATTTTGCTTTTCCTTCTGTTCGTTTTCCCCCTGCTGGTCTTTTTAGGTTCGTTCCCCTTTTTCTCTCTCCCTTCCTCTCTCTCTTCTCTCTATCGTTCCGTTCCTGCTCCCAGCTGTTCCTATTCCCCTAATCAATCATTTAGTCTTCCCACACCTGTTCCATATCTTTTCCCCTGATTAGAGTCCCTATTTCTCCCCTTGTTTTCCGTTTCTGTCCTGTCGGATCCTTGTTTATTGTTCACCGTGCTGTGTCTTTGTATCGCCCTGTCGTGTCGTGTTTCCCTCAGATGCTGCGTGGTGAGCAGGTGTCTGAGTCTGCTACGGTCAAGTGCCTTCCCGAGGCAACCTGCAGTTTATTATCGAGTCTCCAGTCAGTTCTCGTGATTACGAGTGAAATTGTTTTTATGCTTTATTTACCGCTCCGATTTGTCTAGGAGTATTGCTATTTCCTTAAACTGGATTAAAGACTCTGTTTTCGCCAAGTCGCTTTTGGGTCCTCATTCACCTGCATAACAAAACTATCGCATGTGGAAGAAGCTAGTACTTCTGCAGCAGATTTCGATAGCAGCCCCCCCAATCCCAACAGATACCTCACTGCCAGCAATGACAGCAATGGCAGTGGACTTGCTCCTCTTCCTCTCCACGAGAATAGTCACAGTTCATCTAGTGAGAGCACTGGTTCTCCATCTCCTCCTCCTCATCTCCCAGAAAACCAAGCTGATGACCAGAGACCCTGCAGCGCTAATGAGTGAGATTGTCGTTCTCTGAAAATTGGTAGGCCTGCTACGAGTGAGTTACGTACTGACAGGGTCAATTACCCCGTTGATGGAAATTATGACAACATTAAATCAGTGTCAATATAAATAGTCCGGGTGGCCATTTGATTAATTGTTCAGCAGTCTTATGGATTGGGGGTAGAAGCTGTTAAGGAGCCAATTGGTCCTAGACTGCTTGCCATGCGGTAGCAGAGAGAACAGTCTATGAAGTACTGGAGTCTTTTACATTTTTTTGGTCTTTCCTCTGACATTGCCTAGTATATGGGTCCTGGATGGCAGGAAGCTTGGCCCCAGTGATGTACTAGGTCGTACGCACTATCCTCTGTAGTGTCTTGCGGATGGAGGCTGAGCAGTTGCCATACCAGGCAGTGATGCAACCCGTCAGGATGCTCTCAATGGTGCAGCTGTTAAAACTTTTGAGGATCTGAGGACCCATACCAAATCTTGTCAGTTTCCTGAGGGGGAATAGGTTTTGTTGCGCCCTCTTCACGACTGTCTTGGTGTGCTTGGACCATGTTAGTTTGTTGCTGATGTGGACACCAAGGAACTTGAAGCTCTCAACCTGCTACACTACAGCCCCGTCAATAAGAATGGGGGAGGGCTCGGTCCTCCTATTCCTATCGTCCATAATCATCTCTTTTGTCTTGATCACGTTGAGCGAGAGGTTGTGTCATTGCACAACACGGTCAGGTCTCTGACCTCCTCCCTAGAGGCTGTCTCATCGTTGTCGGTGATCAGGCCTACCACTGTTGTATCATCAGCAAACTGAATGATTGCATTCAGAATCGACAGAAAGTTGAACGCCACAAACTAGAGAGAGATCCTTCATGAAAACCTTCTCCAGAGCACTCAGGACCTCACACTGGGATGAAGGTTCACCCTCCAACAGGAAAACGACCCAAAGCAAAAAGCCAAGACAATGCGGGAGTGGCTTCGGGACAAGTCTCTGTATGTTCTTGAGTGGCCCAGCCAGAGCCCGTTCTTGAACCCGATCGAACATCTCTGGGAAACCTGAAAATAGCTGTAGAGCGACAGGGCTTTAGAGGATCTGCAGAGAAGAATGGGAGAAACTCCCCAAATACAGGTGTTCCAAGCTTGTAGCGTCATATCCAAGAAGATGCGAGGCTGTATTTTCTGCTTGAGGTGCTTCAACAAAGTACTGAGTAAGGGTCTGAATACTTCTGTAGATGTGATATTTCAATTTTTTATTTTTAATACATTTGCAAACCTTTTTAAGAACATGTTTTTACTTCGTCATTATGGGGTATTGTGTGTAGATAAATCATGTGGGGAAAACTATGTAATCCATTTTAGACAAAGGCTGTAATGTAACAAAATCTGGAAAAAGTCAAGGGGTCTGAATACTTTCTGAAAGCACCACAAGATTGTAACACTATGCTGCAACAATGTGTGTTGTAATCAGAAAGAAATTAGTTTTCTACTGAAAAAATAATATGCACGAGATTATTACACGAAAATGTAATACAGATATTGGTTCATTATATAAATGCATTCACTGTTTTTCAGTAGAACCTACTGCATCCTCAGCAGCTCCCACAACAACTGGAAATGCAACAACAACAGCCACAGCTGCCAACACCACAATCACAGCTGCCAACAATATCACCACATTTGCCAACACTACAACCACAGGTGTCCCCACAACAGCCACAGCTGCGAACACTACATCCACATATGCCAACAATATCACCACATCTGCCAACACTACAACCACAGCTACCAACACAACAGCCACAGCTGCCAACACCACAATCACAGCTGCCAACAATATCACCACATTTGCCAACACTACAACCACAGGTGTCCCCACAACAGCCACAGCTGCGAACACTACATCCACATATGCCAACAATATCACCACATCTGCCAACACTACAACCACAGCTACCAACACAACAGCCACAGCTGCCAACACCACAATCACAGCTGCCAACAATATCACCACATTTGCCAACACTACAACCACAGGTGTCCCCACAACAGCCACAGCTGCGAACACTACATCCACATATGCCAACAATATCACCACATCTGCCAACACTACAACCACAGCTACCAACACAACAGCCACAGCTGCCAACACTACAACCACAGCTGCCAAAACTTCAACCCCAGCTGCCAACAATATCACCACAGCTGCAACAACTACAACAACAGCTGCCCCCACAACAACCACAGCCGCTCCAACTACAACGCCCTCGCCCCCAGTTGTTTTTGACCTGGTATTCAGATCAGATGAGGTTTTCAGTCCTGCTCTGACAATTACCTCTTCACCTTTGTTCCAGAATCGTGTAACGAAGACAATTCAAGCGGTAAGATCCTCGTTTACCATGCAATAGGAAAGTACCAGGCATCCACAGTAATGGTTTAAATTAAAGGCAGCTCATCTGGGCCATTGAGCTTGCTTTGACAACCAATTTCAAATTAAATTAAAAATAGGAATTTTGTTTGGCACATTTTGATAATCTCAACAAATTACTTTTAGTGAAATTATCATGTAGATTTCATTATAGGACCCCTGTATTTTTTAAACACACATTCAAACATTCATACCAGGAAGTGAAAGTTTGCTAAACAGAATATCATTTATCACAGATAACAGTACCAATTGTGCATAACATGGGAAATCACAAAACTGTAAAATGTTGTTGACCTCTAAAACAGCATTTAGGATTAATTAAGTTATTGAAATATTATTTTATAATTTTAGAACTTCTTGAAAAATATCCTCTACCAGGCAGATGAGTTGCCCATTAATTAGAGGAATGCTGTTTAGTCAATGCTAGCTATTATGGATAATGGAGAAATGTTGCTCTGGGATTTGTTTTGAGCAAATAGAACAATATTTTCATATTCATATCAGTATTTACTGTCTGCCACATGTCACTGAATCACTCTTTATCATTTTTGTTTTTCAGCTTGAGCCTCTGTTTAAGGCACAATTCCCAAACTTCATAAGACTGATTGTGGTGGGTTTCAGGTCAGTAAGCTGTAACACTCAATATACAAAGTCACTAACATATATAACCATTTTGTATACCCAGTGTAATTTATTTCTAAATCAGTATTACCAGTAAACAGTTTTAAATAGCTAGTACAACAGTTTACTGCTATCAACAACCACCAAACAAATGATAAAAAATAAAATATTCGGTCTATGCCTTGTTTTGTCACCCCAGGAATGGTTCCATCATCACAGACACCCAGCTGGAGTTTGCTGCCGCTAACACAACTGCTAATGTGACCACACCTTTTGCTGATGCTGTGGCTACTACTCTGAAGGCTGCGATCACCAATGGAAGTTTGAGTATCAACATCTCAGCCAATTTCAAGATTACTGGTCAGTTCTTGCACACTTCAACATTATACATTTAATCAATAAGGGTGTGAGGGGGTGTCAATAAGGGCATGAGGGGGTGTGGTATATGGCTAGTATACCACGGCTAAGGGCGGTTCTTAAGCACGACCCATCGTGGAGTGCCTTGACACTGCCCTTATCTGTGGTATATCAAAATCAAATCAAATTGTATTTGTCACATGCGCCATACAGTGAAATGCTGTAAGGCGCCGGTACGGAGTCAATGTGCAGGGACACCGTTGTTGAGGTAATATGTAAATGTAGTTAGAGTTATAGATAATAACAGAGAATAGAAGCATTGTTCCAGGGGTGGGAGCAATGGTAGCAGTCTGGGTAGCCATAAGATTTGCTGTTCAGGAGTCTTATGGCTTGGGGGTAGAAGCTATTTAGGAGCATCTTGGATGTAGACTTGGCGCTCCATACCGCTTGCCATGCGGTAGCAAAGAGAACCGTCTATGACTAGGGTGGCTGGAGTCTTTGACAATTTTTAGGGTATTCCTTTGACACCGCCTGGTGTAGAGGTCCTGGATGGCAGGAAGCTTGGCTCCAGTGATGTCCTGGGCTGTACGCACTATGCTCTGTAATGCCTTGCGGATGGAGGCAGAGCCGTTGCCATACCAGGCAGAGATTCAACCTGCCAGGATGCTCTCAATGGTGCAGCTGTTAAACCTTTTGAGGATCTGAGGACCCATACCAAATCTTGTCAGTCTCCTGAAGGGGAATAGGTTTTGTCTTGCCCTCTTCATGACTGTCTTGGTGTTCTTGGATCATGTTAGTTTGTTGCTGATGTGGACACCAAGGAACTTGAAGCTCTATACCAGCTTACACTACTGCCCCATTGATGAGAATGGTGGCGGGCTCGGTCCTCCTATTCCTGTCGTCCATAATCATGTCCTTTGTCTTGATCAGGTTGAGGCAGAGGTTGTGTCATTGCACAACACGGTCAGGTCTCTGACCTCCTCCCTATAGGCTGTCTCATCGTTGTCGGTGTTCAGGCCTATCACTGTTATATCATCAGCAAACTGAATGATGGCATTGGAGCCTGAATGACAAGCGTCACGTCGGGAGGAAACCTGGCACCATCCCTTAGGTGAAGCAAGGTGGTGGCAGCATCTTGCTGTGGAGATGTTTTTCAGCGACAGGAAGACTTGTCAGGATCGACAGAAAGTTTAACGCCGCAAACTAGAGAGAGATCCTTGTTGAAAACCTTCTCCAGAGCACTCAGGACCTCACACTGGGATGAAGGTTCACCCTCCAACTGTTATGCAGGTGAAGTGAGGGCCCAAAAGCGACTTAACAGAAACAGAGTTTATTCAAGTCCACAACAGAAAACGACAAATCCCGAATCCATAACAGAAATCCTCTCGTCTGTAGAGGGGAAGGACAGGAGAAGCGACCACAGACTGCAGGTCGCTTCGGGTAGGCGCAGGCCGTAGCTGACAGAGACACCTGCTCACACGCAGCATCTGATGAAGGCAAAAACACGACAGGACGGAACAAGAACACAGTACAGCAAACAAGGATCCGACAAGGACAGAAGCGAAAACAGAGAGAGAAATAGGGACTTAATCAGAGGGCAAAATAGGGGACAGGTGTGAAAGAGTAAATGAGGTAGTTAGGAGAATGAGGAACAGCTGGGAGCAGGAACGGAACGATAGAGAGAGAGAGAGAGAGAGAGAGAGGGAGGGGGAGAGAGAGTGATATAGAGAGGGAAAGAACCTAATAAGACCAGCAGGGGGAAACGAATAGAAGAAGAAGCACAGGGACAAGACATGACAATCTATGACAAAACATGACAGTACCCCCCCACTCACCGAGCGCCTCCTGGCGCACTCGAGGAGGAACCCTGGCGGCAACGGAGGAAATCATCAATCAACGAACGGTCCAGCACGTCCCGAGATGGAACCCAACTCCTCTCCTCAGGACCGTACCCCTCCCAATCCACTAAGTACTGGTGACCACGTCCCCGAGAACGCATGTCCATGATCCTCCGTACCCTGTAAATAGGTGCGCCCTTGACAAGGACGGGGGGGAGGGAAGACGAACGGGGGCGCGAAGAAAAGGCTTGACACAGGAGACATGGAAGACTGGGTGGACGCGACGAAGATGTCGCGGAAGAAGAAGTCGCACTGCGACAGGATTAACGACCTGAGAAATACGGAACGGACCAATGAACCGCGGAGTCAACTTACGAAAAGCTGTCGTAAGGGGAAGGTTACGAGTGGAAAGCCACACTCTCTGACCGCGACAATACCTAGGACTCTTAATCCTACGTTTATTGGCGGCTCTCACAGTCTGCGCCCTATAACGGCAAAGTGCAGACCTGACCCTCCTCCAGGTGCGCTCACAACGTTGGACAAAAGCCTGAGCGGAGGGAACGCTGGACTCGGCGAGCTGGGACGAGAACAGAGGAGGCTGGTACCCAAGACTACTCTGAAAAGGAGATAGCCCGGTAGCAGACGAAGGAAGCGAGTTGTGAGCGTATTCTGCCCAGGGGAGCTGTTCTGCCCAAGACGCAGGGTTTCGAAAAGAAAGACTGCGTAATATATACGACCAATCGTCTGATTGGCCCGTTCTGCTTGACCGTTAGACTGGGGATGAAAACCGGAAGAGAGACTGACGGAAGCACCAATCAAACGACAGAACTCCCTCCAAAACTGTGACGTGAATTGCGGACCTCTGTCCGAAACGGCGTCTAACGGGAGGCCATGAATTCTGAACACATTCTCAATGATGATTTGTGCCGTCTCCTTAGCGGAAGGAAGCTTAGCGAGGGGAATGAAATGAGCCGCCTTAGAGAACCTATCGACAACCGTTAGAATCACAGTCTTCCCCGCTGACGAAGGCAGACCGGTAATAAAGTCTAAGGCGATGTGAGACCATGGTCGAGAAGGAATGGGAAGCGGTCTGAGACGACCGGCAGGAGGAGAGTTACCTGACTTAGTCTGCGTGCAGTCCGAACAAGCAGCCACGAAACGGCGCGTGTCACGCTCCTGAGTAGGCCACCAAAACTGCTGGCGAATAGAAGCAAGCGTACCCCGAACGCCGGGGTGGCCAGCTAAATTGGCAGAGTGAGCCCACTGAAGAACAGCCAGACGAGTAGAGACAGGAACGAAAAGAAGGTTACTAGGACAAGCGCGCGGCGACGCAGTGTGAGTGAGTGCTTGCTTTACCTGTCTCTCAATTCCCCAGACAGTCAACCCGACAACACGCCCTTCAGGGAGAATCCCCTCGGGGTCGGTAGAAGCTACAGAAGAACTGAAGAGACGGGATAAGGCATCAGGCTTGGTGTTCTTAGTACCCGGGCGATAAGAAATCACGAACCCGAAACGAGCGAAAAACAACGCCCAACGAGCTTGACGCGCATTGAGTCGTTTGGCAGAACGGATGTACTCAAGGTTCTTATGGTCAGTCCAAACGACAAAAGGAACGGTCGCCCCCTCCAACCACTGTCGCCATTCGCCTAAGGCTAAGCGGATGGCGAGCAGTTTGCGGTTACCCACATCATAGTTGCGTTCCGACGGCGACAGGCGATGAGAAAAATACGCGCAAGGATGGACCTTATCGTCAGAATGGGAGCGCTGGGACAGAATGGCTCCCACACCCACCTCTGAAGCGTCAACCTCGACAATGAATTGTTTAGTGACGTCAGGAGTAACAAGGATAGGAGCGGATGTAAAACGCCTCTTGAGGAGATCAAAAGCTCCCTGGGCGGAACCGGACCACTTAAAGCACGTCTTGACAGAAGTAAGGGCTGTGAGAGGGGCTGCCACTTGACCGAAATTACGAATGAAACACCGATAGAAATTCGCGAAACCGAGAAAGCGCTGCAACTCGACACGTGACTTAGGGACGGGCCAATCGCTGACAGCATGGACCTTAGCGGGATCCATCTGAATGCCTTCAGCGGAAATAACAGAACCGAGAAATGTGACGGAGGAGACATGAAAGGCGCACTTCTCAGCCTTCACATAGAGACAATTCTCTAAAAGATGCTGGAGGACACGTCGAACGTGCTGAACATGAATCTGGAGTGACAGTGAAAAAATCAGGATATCGTCAAGGTAAACGAAAACAAAGATGTTCAGCATGTCTCTCAGTACGTCATTCACTAATGCCTGAAAGACAGCTGGAGCATTAGCGAGACCGAACGGCAGAACCCGGTATTCAAAATGCCCTAACGGAGTGTTAAACGCCGTTTTCCACTCGTCCCCCTCCCTGATGCGCACGAGATGGTAAGCGTTACGAAGGTCCAACTTAGTAAAGAACCTGGCTCCCTGCAGAATCTCGATGGCTGACGACATAAGGGGAAGCAGATAACGATTCTTAACCGTTATGTCGTTCAGCCCTCGATAATCCACGCAGGGGCGCAGAGTACCGTCCTTCTTCTTTACAAAAAAAACCCCCGCTCCGGCGGGAGAGGAAGAAGCCACAACGGTACCGGCGTCGAGAGAAACAGACAGATAATCTTCGAGAGCCTTACGTTCGGGAGCCGACAGAGAGTATAGTCTACCCCGGGGGGGAGTGGTCCCCGGAAGGAGATCTATACTAAATTCATACGACCAGTGAGGAGGAAGGGAGGTGGCTCTGGACCGACTGAAGACCGTGCGCAGATCATGATATTCCTCCGGCACCCCTGTCAAATCACCAGGTTCCTCCTGTGAAGAGGGGACAGAAGAAACAGGAGGAATAGCAGACATTAAACATTTCACATGATAAGAAACGTTCCAGGATAGGATAGAATTACTAGACCAATTAATAGAAGGATTATGACACACTAGCCAGGGATGACCCAAAACAACAGGTGTAAAAGGTGAACGAAAAATCAAAAAAGAAATGGTCTCAATGTGGTTACCAGATACTGTGAGGGTTAAAGGTAGTGTTTCACATATTATACTGGGGAGGGGACTACCATCCAAGGCGAACATGGGCGTGGGCTCCCCTAACTGTCTGAGAGGAAAGTCATGTTTCCGAGCCCATGCTTCGTCCATAAAACAGCCCTCAGCCCCAGAGTCTATCAAGGCACTGCAGGAAGCTGCCGAACCGGTCCAGCGTAGATGGACCGCCAAGGTAGTACAGGATCTTGACGGAGAGACCTGAGTAGTAGCGCTCACCAGTAGCCCTCCGCTTACTGATGAGCTCTGGCCTTTTACTGGACATGAAAAGACAAAATGTCCAGCAGAACCGCAATAGAGACAGAGGCGGTTGGTGATTCTCCGTTCCCTCTCATTAGTCGAGATGCGAATACCTCCCAGCTGCATGGGCTCAACACCTGAGCCAGTGGGAGGAGATGGTTGTGATGCGGAGAGGGGAAACACCGTTAACGCGAGCTCTCTTCCACGAGCTCGGTGACGAAGATCTACCCGTCGTTCTATGCGGATGGCGAGTTCAATCAAAGAATCCACGCTGGAAGGAACCTCCCGGGAGAGAATCTCATCCTTAACCTCAGCGTGGAGTCCCTCCAGAAAACGAGCGAGCAACGCCGGCTCGTTCCAGTCACTGGAGGCAGCAAGAGTGCGAAACTCTATAGAGTAATCCGTTATGGATCGATCACCTTGACATAGGGAAGCCAGGGCCCTGGAAGCCTCCTTCCCAAAAACTGAATGATCAAAAACCCGTATCATCTCCTCTTTAAAGTTCTGATACTCGATAGTACACTCAGCCCTTGCCTCCCAGATAACCGTGCCCCACTCACGAGCCCGTCCAGTAAGGAGAGATATGACGTAGGCGATACGAGCTCTATCCCTAGAGTATGTGTTGGGCTGGAGAGAGAACACAATATCACACTGTGTGAGAAAGGAGCGGCATTCAGTGGGCTGCCCAGAGTAACACTGTGGGTTATTAATTCTTGGTTCCGGAGACTCAGAAGACCAGGAAGTAGCTGGTGGCTCGAGACGGAGATTGTGAAACTGTCTTGAGAGATCGGAGACCTGAGCGGCCAGGGTCTCAACGGCATGATGAGCAGCAGACAATTCCTGCTCGTGTCTGCCGAGCATCGCTCCCTGGATCTCGACGGCTGAGTTGCGAGGATCCGTAGTCGCTGGGTCCATTCTTGGTCGGATCCTTCTGTTATGCAGGTGAAGTGAGGGCCCAAAAGCGACTTAACAGAAACAGAGTTTATTCAAGTCCACAACAGAAAACGACAAATCCCGAATTCATAACAGAAATCCTCTCGTCTGTAGAGGGGAAGGACAGGAGAAGCGACCACAGACTGCAGGTCGCTTCGGGTAGGCGCAGGCCGTAAGCTGACAGAGACACCTGCTCACACGCAGCATCTGATGAAGGCAAAAACACGACAGGACGGAACAAGAACACAGTACAGCAAACAAGGATCCGACAAGGACAGAAGCGAAAACAGAGAGAGAAATAGGGACTTAATCAGAGGGCAAAATAGGGGACAGGTGTGAAAGAGTAAATGAGGTAGTTAGGAGAATGAGGAACAGCTGGGAGCAGGAACGGAACGATAGAGAGAGAGAGAGAGAGAGGGAGGGGGAGAGAGAGGGATAGAGAGAGGGAAAGATCCTAATAAGACCAGCAGGGGGAAACGAATAGAAGAGGAAGCACAGGGACAAGACATGACAATCTATGACAAAACATGACACCAACAGGACAACGACCCTTAGCACAAAGCCAAGACAATGCAGGAGTGGCTTCGGGACAAGCCTCTGTATGTCCTTGAGTGGCCCAGCCAGAGCCCGATCTTGAACCCGATCGAACATCTCTGGGAAACCTGAAAATAGCTGTAGAGCGAAGTTCCCCATCTAACCTGACAGGGCTTTAGAGGATCTGCAGAGAAGAATGGGAGAAACTCCCCAAATACAGGTGTTCCAAGCTTGTAGCATCATATCCAAGAAGAAGCGAAGCTGTAGTTTCTGCCTGAGGTACTTCAACAAAGTACTGAGTAAGGGTCTGAATACCTCTGTAAATGTGATATTGAATTTTTTTTAAATACATTTGCAAACAGTTTTAAGAACATGTTTTTACTTTGTCATTATGGGGTATTGTGTGTAGATTGAGGGTGGGGGGAAAACTTTGTAATCCATTTTAGAATAAGGCTGAAATGTAACAAAACCGGGAAAAAGTCAAGGGGTCTGAATACTTTCTGAAAGCACCACAAGATTGCAACACTATGCTGCAACAATGTGTGTTGTAATCAGCAAGAAATTAGTGTTATACTGAGAAAATATTATGCACGAGATGCTGGACACGAAAATGTAATACAGATGTGGATTCATTATATAAATGCATTCACTGTTTTTCAGTAAAACCGACTCCATCCGCAGCATCTCCCACCACAACTGGAAATGAAACGACAACAACCACAGCTGTCCCCACAATAACCACAGCTGTCAAAACCACAACCACAGCTGCCAACACTACAACCACAGCTGTCCCCAAAACAGCCACAGCTGCAACAACTACAACAACAGCTGCCCCCACAACAACCACAGCCGCTTCAACTACAACGCCCTCGCCCCCAGTTGTTTTTGACCTGGTATTCAGATCAGATGAGGTATTCAGTCCTGCTCTGACAAATACCTCTTCACCTTTGTTCCAGAATCGTGTAACGAAGACAATTCAAGCGGTAAGATCCTCGTTTACCATGCAATAGGAAAGTACCAGGCATCCACAGTAATGGTTTAAATTAAAGGCAGCTCATCTGGGCCATTGAGCTTGCTTTGACAACCAATTTCAAATTAAATTAAAAATAGGAATTTTGTTTGGCACATTTAGATAATCTCAACAAATTACTTTTAGTGAAATGATCATGTAGATTTCATTATAGGACCCCTGTATTTTTTAAACACACATTCAAACATTCATACCAGGAAGTGAAAGTTTGCTAAACAGAATATCATTTATCACAGATAACAGTACCAATTGTGCATAACATGGGAAATCACAAGACTGTAAAATGTTGTTGACCTCTAAAACAGCATTTAGGAATAATTAAGTTATTGAAATATTGTTTTATAGTTTTAGAACTTCTTGAAAAATATCCTCTACCAGGCAGATGAGTTGCCCATTAATTAGAGGAATGCTGTTTAGTCAATGCTAGCTATTATGTATAATGGAGAAATGTTGCTCTGGAATTTGTTTTGAGCAAATAGAACAATATTTTCATATTCATATCAGTATTTACTGTCTGCCACATGTCACTGAATCACTCTTTATCATTTTTGTTTTTCAGCTTGAGCCTCTGTTTAAGGCACAATTCCCAAACTTCATAAGACTGATTGTGGTGGGTTTCAGGTCAGTAAGCTGTAACACTCAATATACAAAGTCACTAACATTTATAACCCTTTTGTATACACAGTGTAATTTATTTCTAAATCAGTATTGCCATTAAACAGTTTTAAATAGCTAGTACAACAGTTTACTGCTATCAACAACCACCAAACTAATGATAAAAAATAAAATATTCGGTCTATGCCTTGTTTTGTCACCCCAGGAATGGTTCCATCATCACAGACACCCAGCTGGAGTTTGCTGCCGCTAACACAACTGCTAATGCGACCACACCTTTTGCTGATGCTGTGGCTACTACTCTGAAGGCTGCGATCACCAATGGAAGTTTGAGTATCAACATCTCAGCCAATTTCAAGATTACTGGTCAGTTCTTGCACACTTCAACATTATACATTTAATCAATAAGGCATGAGGGGGTGTGGTATATGGCTAGTATACCACGGCTAAGGGCTGTTCTTAAGCACGACGCATCGTGGAGTGCCTTGACACTGCCCTTATCTGTGGTATATCAAAATCAAATCAAATTGTATTTGTCACATGCGCCATACAGTGAAATGCTGTAAGGCGCCGGTACGGAGTCAATGTGCAGGGGCACCGTTGTTGAGGTAATATGTAAATTTAGGTAGAGTTATAGATAATAACAGAGAATAGAAGCATTGTTCCAGGGGTGGGGGCAATGGTAGCAGTCTGGGTAGCCATTAGATTTGCTGTTCAGTAGTCTTATGGCTTGGGGGTAGAAGCTATTTAGGAGCCTCTTGGATCTAGACTTGGCGCTCCATACCGCTTGCCATGCGGTAGCAAAGAGAACCGTCTATGACTAGGGTGGCTGGAGTCTTTGACAATTTTTAGGGTATTCCTTTGACACCGCCTGGTGTAGAGGTCCTGGATGGCAGGAAGCTTGGCCCCAGTGATGTCCTGGGCTGTACGCACTATCCTCTGTAATGCCTTGCGGATGGAGGCAGAGCCGTTGCCATACCAGGCAGAGATTCAACCTGCCAGGATGCTCTCAATGGTGCAGCTGTTAAACCTTTTGAGGATCTGAGCACCCATACCAAATCTTGTCAGTCTCCTGAAGGGGAATAGGTTTTGTCGTGCCCTCTTCATGACTGTCTTGGTGTTCTTGGACCATGTTAGTTTGTTGCTGATGTGGACACCAAGGAACTTGAAGCTCTATACCAGCTTACACTACTGCCCCGTTGATGAGAATGGTGGCGGGCTCGGTCCTCCTATTCCTGTCGTCCATAATCATGTCCTTTGTCTTGATCAGGTTGAGGCAGAGGTTGTGTCATTGCACAACACGGTCAGGTCTCTGACCTCCTCCCTATAGGCTGTCTCATCGTTGTCGGTGATCAGGCCTACCACTGTTATATCATCAGCAAACTGAATGATGGCATTGGAGCCTGAATGACAAGCGTCACGTCGGGAGGAAACCTGGCACCATCCCTTAGGTGAAGCAAGGTGGTGGCAGCATCATGCTGTGGAGATGTTTTTCAGCGACAGGAAGACTTGTCAGGATCGACAGAAAGTTTAACGCCGCAAACTAGAGAGAGATCCTTGTTGAAAACCTTCTCCAGAGCACTCAGGACCTCACACTGGGATGAAGGTTCACCCTCCAACAGGACAACGACCCTTAGCACAAAGCCAAGACAATGCAGGAGTGGCTTCGGGACAAGCCTCTGTATGTCCTTGAGTGGCCCAGCCAGAGCCCGTTCTTGAACCCGATCGAACATCTCTGGGAAACCTGAAAATAGCTGTAGAGCGAAGTTCCCCATCTAACCTGACAGGGCTTTAGAGGATCTGCAGAGAAGAATGGGAGAAACTCCCCAAATACAGGTGTTCCAAGCTTGTAGCATCATATCCAAGAAGAAGCGAAGCTGTAGTTTCTGCCTGAGGTACTTCAACAAAGTACTGAGTAAGGGTCTGAATACCTCTGTAAATGTGATATTGATTTTTTTTTAAATACATTTGCAAACAGTTTTAAGAACATGATTTTACTTCGTCATTATGGGGTATTGTGTGTAGATTGAGGTTGGGGGGAAAACTATGTAATCCATTTTAGAATAAGGCTGAAATGTAACAAAACCGGGAAAAAGTCAAGGGGTCTGAATACTTTGTGGAAGCACCACAAGATTGCAACACTATGCTGCAACAATGTGTGTTGTAAACAGCAAGAAATTAGTGTTCTACTGAGAAAATATTATGCACGAGATGGTGGACACGAAAATGTAATACAGATGTGGATTCATTATATAAATGCATTCACTGTTTTTCAGTAAAACCGACTCCATCCGCAGCATCTCCCACCACAACTGGAAATGAAACGACAACAACCACAGCTGTCCCCACAATAACCACAGCTGTCAAAACCACAACCACAGCTGCCAACACTACAACCACAGCTGCCAACACTACAACCCCAGCTGCCAAAACCACAACCACAGCTGCCAACACTACAACCACAGCTACCAACACTACAACCACAGCTGCCAACACTACAACCACAGCTGCCCAAACCACAACCACAGCTGCCAACACTACAACCACAGCTGCCAACACTACAACCACAGTTGACAAAACCACAACCACAGCTGCCAACACTACAACCACAGGTATATGGCTAGTATACCACGGCTAAGGGCTGTTCTTAAGCACGACACATCGTGGAGTGTCTTGACACTGCCCTTATCCGTGGTATATCAAATTCAAATCCGGTACAGAGACAATGTGCAGGGGCACCGGTGTTGAGGTAATTTAGGTAATATGTACATTTATGTAGAGTTTTAGAAAATAACAGAAAACAGCAGCTATAGTCCAGGTGTGGGGTCAATGCTAATAGTCTGTGTAGCCATTTGATTAGCTGTTCAGGAGTCTTATGGCTTGGTAGAACCTATTTAGGAGCCTCTTGGACCTAGACTTGGTGCTCCGGTACCGCTTGCCATGCGGTAGCAAAGAGAACCGTCTATGACTAGGGTGGCTGGAGTCTTTGACAATTTTTAGGGTATTCCTTTGACACCGCCTGGTGTAGAGGTCCTGGATGGCAGGAAGCTTGGCCCCAGTGATGTACTGGGCTGTACGCACTATCCTCTGTAATGCCTTGCGGATGGAGGCAGAGCCGTTGCCATACCAGGCAGAGATTCAACCTGCCAGGATGCTCTCAATGGTGCAGCTGTTAAACCTTTTGAGGATCTGAGCACCCATACCAAATCTTGTCAGTCTCCTGAAGGGGAATAGGTTTTGTCGTGCCCTCTTCATGACTGTCTTGGTGTTCTTGGACCATGTTAGTTTGTTGCTGATGTGGACACCAAGGAACTTGAAGCTCTATACCAGCTTACACTACTGCCCCGTTGATGAGAATGGTGGCGGGCTCGGTCCTCCTATTCCTGTCGTCCATAATCATGTCCTTTGTCTTGATCAGGTTGAGGCAGAGGTTGTGTCATTGCACAACACGGTCAGGTCTCTGACCTCCTCCCTATAGGCTGTCTCATCGTTGTCGGTGATCAGGCCTACCACTGTTATATCATCAGCAAACTGAATGATGGCATTGGAGCCTGAATGACAAGCGTCACGTCGGGAGGAAACCTGGCACCATCCCTTAGGTGAAGCAAGGTGGTGGCAGCATCATGCTGTGGAGATGTTTTTCAGCGACAGGAAGACTTGTCAGGATCGACAGAAAGTTTAACGCCGCAAACTAGAGAGAGATCCTTGTTGAAAACCTTCTCCAGAGCACTCAGGACCTCACACTGGGATGAAGGTTCACCCTCCAACAGGACAACGACCCTTAGCACAAAGCCAAGACAATGCAGGAGTGGCTTCGGGACAAGCCTCTGTATGTCCTTGAGTGGCCCAGCCAGAGCCCGTTCTTGAACCCGATCGAACATCTCTGGGAAACCTGAAAATAGCTGTAGAGCGAAGATCCCCATCTAACCTGACAGGGCTTTAGAGGATCTGCAGAGAAGAATGGGAGAAACTCCCCAAATACAGGTGTTCCAAGCTTGTAGCATCATATCCAAGAAGAAGCGAAGCTGTAGTTTCTGCCTGAGGTACTTCAACAAAGTACTGAGTAAGGGTCTGAATACCTCTGTAAATGTGATATTGATTTTGTTTTTAATACATTTGCAAACAGTTTTAAGAACATGATTTTACTTCGTCATTATGGGGTATTGTGTGTAGATTGAGGTTGGGGGGAAAACTATGTAATCCATTTTAGAATAAGGCTGAAATGTAACAAAACCGGGAAAAAGTCAAGGGGTCTGAATACTTTGTGGAAGCACCACAAGATTGCAACACTATGCTGCAACAATGTGTGTTGTAAACAGCAAGAAATTAGTGTTCTACTGAGAAAATATTATGCACGAGATGGTGGACACGAAAATGTAATACAGATGTGGATTCATTATATAAATGCATTCACTGTTTTTCAGTAAAACCGACTCCATCCGCAGCATCTCCCACCACAACTGGAAATGAAACGACAACAACCACAGCTGTCGCCACAATAACCACAGCTGTCAAAACCACAACCACAGCTGCCAACACTACAACCACAGCTGCCAACACTACAACCCCAGCTGCCAAAACCACAACCACAGCTGCCAACACTACAACCACAGCTACCAACACTACAACCACAGCTGCCAACACTACAACCACAGCTGCCCAAACCACAACCACAGCTGCCAACACTACAACCACAGCTGCCAACACTACAACCACAGCTGCCAAAACCACAACCACAGCTGCCAACACTACAACCACAGCGACCAACACTACAACCACAGGTATATGGCTAGTATACCACGGCTAAGGGCTGTTCTTAAGCACGACACATCGTGGAGTGTCTTGACACTGCCCTTATCCGTGGTATATCAAATTCAAATCCGGTACAGAGACAATGTGCAGGGGCACCGGTGTTGAGGTAATTTAGGTAATATGTACATTTATGTAGAGTTTTAGAAAATAACAGAAAACAGCAGCTATTGTCCAGGTGTGGGGTCAATGCTAATAGTCTGTGTAGCCATTTGATTAGCTGTTCAGGAGTCTTATGGCTTGGTAGAACCTATTTAGGAGCCTCTTGGACCTAGACTTGGTGCTGCGGTACCGCTTGCCGTGTGGTTGCAGAGAGAACAGTCTATGACTAGAGTGGCTGGAGTCGTTGACAATATTTAGGGTCTTCCTTTGACACTTTCTGGTATAGAAGTCCTGGATGGTAGGTAGCACCCCTGAGGGGCCCCCGTGTTGAGGGACAGAGTGGCGAATGTGTTGTTACCTACCCTACCACCTGGGGACGGCCCGTCAGGAAATCCTTGATCCAGTTGCAGAGGGAGGTATTCAGTCCCATGGTCCTTATCTTAGTGTTAAGCCCTCAAAGAACCATAGTGCATTCAAATCAAGATGATGCCGGAGAACAAGGCTGACGTTTTACGTATTCCTAACCAGTTGTGTTTTTTTGTTTGTTTCTTTGCAACTTATTTATTTTATTTATTTTGTTCATAATGTTGCTGCTACCATCTCTTATGACCATAAATAAGTGCAATTACTCACCACGGACTGGCAGAATCCTTTTTTCCCTTTAACCTCTCTAGGGTAGGGAGCAGCATTCGGAATTTTGGATGAAAAGCATGCCCACATTTAACGGCCTGCTACTGGGGCCCAGAAGATATGATATGCATATACAGTGGGGCAAAAAAGTATTTAGTCAGCAACCAAATGTGCAAGTTCTCCCACTTAAAAAGATGAGAGAGGCCTGTAATTTTCAACATAGGTAAACCTCAACTATGGCAGACAAAATGAGGGAAAAAAAATCAGAAAGTCACATTGTAGGATTTTTAATGAATTTATTTGGTTTTGTATTTTTCTATTCAATGCCATTACAGTATCCATTGACTTAGGACTCCATTTGCAGTTTCTATGCCTTACTCTAAATGTCAACAGTCTTTAGAAATAGTTTCAGGCTTGTATTCTTATAAATGAGGGGTAAGACCAGTCTGAACGAGAGGACCCTAACACGACGCAGAGTTTTTTCAGGCGCATGTACATTTCTTGTTTACCTTTTATATTGGCGACGTTATTGTCCGGTTGAAATATTATAGATTATTTAGGCTAAAAAACAACCTGATGGTTGAATATAAACATTGTTTGACATGTTTCTATGAACTTTACGGCTACAGTTTGGATTTTTTTGTCTGATTGTTTTGACTGAGTTTGAGCCTGTGGATTACTGAAGAAAACGCGCTAACAAAACTGAGTTTTTTGGATATAAAGAGACTTCATCGAGCAAAAGGAACATTTATTGAGTGAATGAATGTCTTCAGATTAACACCATATGAAGATCAACAAAGGTAAGGGATTAATTGTATCTCTATTTCTGAGTTTTATAACACTTCTGCTTGGCTGGTTACTGTTCTGGGCTAGGTATGTTCTGGGCTAGGTATGTTCTGGGCTAGGTGTGTTCTGGGTTAGGTATGTTCTGGGTATGCTTTCCCCGAAAAGCATTTTATAAATACGACACTGTGGTTGGTTTAACAATAAGTTAATCTTTAATCCTATTTAAAATATGTTTTGTTTTCTGAATTTGTATAATGATCACAGCAACATTAATTGTATTTGTTTATTTACAGGGGACAATGCACATGAATCAACATCAATATTACAATAATGTAACATCCATGTAAATGTGTCAGCCAAAAACGAATTTGCACCCAGGCAGCTAAGGACAATTACACAGCCACAATACAAATACTCACTAAAACAATACAAAATAGTCATTAGGATATTTTAGCCATTAGAATAATTTAGCCATCCGCATTAGGAGACGTCCTAAATGCCTCCTATGATGAGTGAGTGTGACATTGCAAAAACAAAAACAAATTACATTTGGGACGTCTGCCCCTGAAAGGCCTGTGCGCAGCCCTGACTACGGCACATCAACACATACAATTATGCACTACTGTGCTGCAAAACTGTGTGTGGTAATCCGCAAGGAATTTGTATCTACAGAGAAAAAGATTATGCACAAGATGTTAGAAATGGTATACATTCAAATTAAATACAGATGTTGATTTATTATATGAATGTATTGATTTGTTTTTCAGTCCAAGCTAATCCAACGACAGCTGCTCCCACAACAACCACAGCTGCCCCCTTAACTATCACAGCTGCTCCCACAACTACCACAAGCGCACCAACAACAACCACACGTGCACCAACAACAACCACAGCTGCCGTTGCCCCGACGACCACCGCAGCCCCAAATGTTTTGCTTCTAGTGTTCAGTTCAGATGAGACCTTTACCGAATCTCTCTCAAACAATACCTCCCAAGCTTTCCGGGATCGGGCTACTACTATAAAAAACGCGGTAAGGTCATTTTTTTGCAATGAAGCAGCAAATAGAGTTTGTAACCTTAGTTGGTTTCAAATTTCCAAGCTATGAACCTTCTAAGGTCTGTGATTTCTGTCTTGATCCTGAAGTCTTCATACCATCTCTGTTTGCTTTTCAGATTGAGCCAGTCTATCGCAAAGACTTTAGAAGTTTCATTCAGCTTGTTGTGTTGAGTTTCAGGTGAGTGGCAGCCTGAGTTCAATAATGATCTGGGTGTTCTTCTAATAGATGCACAAATTGTCCTTTTTCCAATTGACTTCAGCCACTTTTAAGGGACTGTACCACTTTTTTTAACCTTAGCTCTGTTCCTTGTTTTGCATTCACAGACGTGGGTCCGTCATCACAGAAAGCAGAATGGAGTTTGGACCTACTGGTAACGGGACTGCACCCACTGCTAATTCGGTGAAAGATGTTCTGGTGAAAGCAGTCAACAACGGGAATATAGATATCCGTGTCAATGTCAGCTCCATCGTTGTCAGCGGTCAGTTCAACACATCACCTACTGATATTTCTGACATGTCACGCTCAACATTTCACAACAATCATAGCTGCCCATCTTCATTCTGCGTCACTTCTACTACACCATGCACTTGACATAAGGTGGCACAATGTCACTCTATTCAGAGCAACACATAACAAGTCAGACAGGGACACAGTTGAACATAAATAAACGTTACCATTTACACCCATTACGGCAGAAAGCACTAGTGTCTAGTGTTCTTTACCGTCACTTTTGTCTTAAACTCACCCAGGCAACTCTTGTTCAGATAGTGATGATTATAAATTGTACATGTGTTTCAAGTGTTTTAACGGGAATCCCATTTTTATGTCCACAGTTCTAAGCTCATCCATGTCTCCAGTGGTAAACAGTGTGTTTTCCTCTTTTGGAATGACCCTGGTTTTCCTGCTGCTGTCTGCTGCAATGCACAGACTTTAAGAGCAGGACAAACCAACTAATTTGCAACCCTGCACCTGACTACACATGTAACTCTTTTATTTTTATTTTTTTATCACATAGCCCTCTTTTTCCAGTGAAATATCTCTATAGCATATGCATATTAGGATCCAGCTCTATCATTCAAATGAAATTATGTTTGTTTAATCCTAGATGCTCTTTAACGTAATGTTAAACCTATTGTACAGGAATGGATGCGTAAGCAGATTTCGTTTGTTTGGTTATAGCCCATAGTAAAATATGATGTAGAGCACGTTTGATAATACATTATGTGTATTCATAGAGTAAACCTTTTTAGTGGAATTAATTTCAATATGGAGTTAATGAAGGCAGGGCAAACAATGAAACCCGACCTGAAGATAATCCCAACCATCAAAATCACCCATTATCACTATTGTGAGAATATGTCTGCGTTAATACAATTATCCCTTGTGTTTACTGTTGATTTGATGAAAATAAAAAGGAAACTTTGGAAGAACTTTCACTTTTCTTTTTTTTTACTGGTCCAAGAGAAATCTAGAAATGTACTCGTTATTACTGTTACGTTCGTCGATGGAAGGATCGGACCAAGGTGCAGCGTGGTAGGCATACATTTTAATTTATTAAATGAACACCGGAAAAACAAAAATTACGAAACGTAACGTCTAGTAGGGCTAAAAAGCACAGTACCAAAAACAAGATTCCACAAACAACAGGTGGGAAAAGGCTGCCTAAATATGATCCCCAATCAGACACAACAATTGGGAACCATACCAGGCCAACATAGAAAAGACAAACTAGAGTACCCACCCTAGTCACACCCTGAACTAACCAAAATGGAGAATAAAAAGGCTCTCAAAGGTCAGGGCGTGATAATTACAGAAGTCGAAAAAAGGCACCGTGATTATGGCATCCATTCCATGTGAAAAACGAACTGTGTATATTTTCCTAACATTATGTAATGAAAGAATGAAAATGTTATAATTCTGAAGTAATTTATTAAGTGTTTTTTTCCTTCAAATTTTAGCCATACCATGATGATTTGTCAATTTAATTATGAATTCTGAAAAGTCTTCAAGAAGTCCTGGGTGAACACAAATGATCATATACTGTATATGCCTATTAATAATGTATTCCTAAATACTATTATGAAATAAAAAGTCAGATAATGTGACCTAAAGCATAAACAACAATAGACAGCTCAATACATTTGTTTTGCTTCATAAATTATATACAGAATGTATCATTCTTGTTTTAATCCCAGTATTTTTTCGCATATTGCAACCGGCCCACCATACGACTTGCAGTAGCATAGCATGTAAACATAGCATAACTTTTCAAAAGCTTACTTTGTTTACTTCCTATGAAATATTGTCAGTGTTTAGCTGGTGTTTTGGCCATGATTATGTTTGCATGTGAATTTTGTCATTCACAACTGTCAGGATTTGGCCAGGGTTGTTCCGGTTTTTGGTCACTAGATGCCCCCATTGTGATTTTTGACCTTCTGTTTTCCCTTGATCCCCATTATTATTTGCACCTGTGCCTCGTTTCCCCTGATTGTATTTAAACCCTTAGTTTTCCTCAGTTCTTTGCTCTGTGTTTGTATGTTAGCACCCAGCCCTAGTATTCTGTGAACTCTTGTTGATCCCGGTGGACTCTCTTGTGGAATTCTGTTTTTTGTTCTTGTTTATTTATTTTTGAGTATCTTTTGAGGCTTTTTATGCTATACCTACCACCTTGTGGATTTTCCTTTTTGTCTTGGAGGATTACCTTTGTTCTTGTGGAATTCCTTTTGAGGTTGTGGAGTTACATGTTTTCCTGAAGGACTTCACTTTTTACTTCATTAAATACACCGTCTCAAGTACTGCTGTGTCTGCCTCATCTTCTGGGTTCTGCCGACTATTCGTGGCTCAGTTGGTTAAGTGACTGTTTCTCACTCCGGAGACCCGGGTTCGCAACCGGGTCCTGACAGAAACACAGGGCCAAAAATGAACCCAGAAGCAGCCAGTTCCCAGGACCTTGTTGCCATGCTGTCCCACCACCAGGAGACTCTCCAACACCACGAAGCCGCCCTGGTTCAGCAAGAGGCCTTAATGGCTAGACGTTCTCATCTTCTGTCGGAGATGCTGACTTCCATAAAGCAGATATCTGATCGACTTACCCCGGCAACAGTTCCCGTCCCAGTACCTCAGATTCACGTACCCATGGCAGTTAACCCCCTGGCTGAACCTCGTCTTCCACCTCCCCAACGGTTCTCAGGTGATCCAAGTGCTTGTAATGGGTTTCTCACCCAATGTTCTCTCTCCTTCGAGCTGCAACCCTCGTCGTTCCCCACCGACCGGTCTAAGATCGCATATATCATCACCCTGCTGTCGGAAAAAGCACTGGCCTGGGCTACTGCTGTGTGGGATGCCCATAGTTCCTGCTGTGCCAGCTACTCTGCCTTTGTTGAGGAATTCAAACGAGTGTTTCAAGGCCCAAGCAGTGTTCCTGACTCAGCCAAACAGCTCTTGACTCTCCACCAAGGTCGGCGCAGGGTGACGGACTATGCCATCCTGTTCCGCATGGTGGCAGCAGCGAGTGGCTGGAACAACGAGGCGCTCACGGTGTGCTTTCTGAAAGGCCTTTCCGACACTATCCAAGATGAACTGGCCACTCGGGAACCACCGGACAATCTCGAGTCCCTGATCAAGTTGGCCTCACGCATTGACCAGCGTCTGAGAGAGAGAGAACTCAGCCGTAGACCTCTAGCCCCTATCAGTCCCAGCTCCGAGTCCCCCCCTTTATCCTCGCTGGCTCCACCGGAACCCATGCAGATTGGACGCATCTCCCAGGCTGAGAGAGACCGCCGGATGAGGGAGCGACGCTGTCTATATTGCGGCAAACCGGGCCATTTCCGTTCCACATGTCCCGGGCTCCATGGAAACGCTCTGTCGTGTACAGACCGGGGGGAACTGTAACGGGAAACATAACCTCCTCCCATCCGTCCAACTCCCGTCTGCTCATTCCAGTCACCCTTTCCTGGGACAACCACAAGCTTCACCTTCAAGCCTTGGTAGACTCTGGAGCCGCAGGTAACTTCATGGATGGTGTCTGGGCGAAGGAGAATGGCGTTCCCTCTGAACCTCTAAGTGACCCCATGAGGGTTACTACATTGGATGGAAGCCCTTTGGGATCTGGACTTGTCACTCATGTCACTACCTCCTTGCGACTTTCAGTTTCACAACACCAGGAATTGATGAACTTTCATTTGATCTCCTGTTCCGAGTTCCATCTCGTCCTTGGATACCCCTGGCTTCACAGCCATAACCCACACATCGACTGGTCTGTGGGCACTATCAAGCAGTGGGGTCCTACGTGCCAAGCTACTTGTATTTTCCCGAATTTCCCGAGTTCTACTCCCGAGTCTTTAGAATCCATCGACCTGACCCGAGTTCCCGAGTGTTACCATGACCTCAAACTGGTATTTTGCAAACAGAGGGCCACCATGCTACCACCCCATAGACCTTATGATTGCCCCATCGAACTGTTTCCGGGCACTTTCCCCCCCAGGGGTCGGATCTTTTCCCTATCTCCACCCGAACGAGCTGCTATGGATACCTACATCAAGGACGCTCTGGAAGCAGGCCTCATGCATCCATCCACCTCCCCGGCGAGAGCAGGGTTTTTCTTTGTGGCCAAGAAAGATGGTGGATTACGTCCTTGCATCGACTACCGGGGACTCAATGCCATAACCGTCCGTAACCGTTACCCGCTACCCCTTATGGCCACAGCCTTCGAACTGCTCCAGGAAGCAGTTGTTTTCACTAAGCTTGACCTACAGAACGCATTCCATCTTGTGCGGATCAGACCTGGTGACGAGTGGAAGACCGCTTTCAACACGCCTACTGGTCACTATGAATACTTGGTGATGCCCTTCGGCCTGACCAACGCCCCAGCGGTGTTCCAAGTGCTCATAAACGATGTGCTTATGGATATGCTTAACATATTTGTGTTCGTTTACTTGGATGACATCCTCATCTTTTCGAGCTCTCTTCAAGAACACACAAAGCATGTCAGACAAGTACTCAAACGCCTCCTAGACAGCCATCTGTACGTTAAGCCGTAAAAATGTGAATTCCATTCATCCCGAGTACAATTCCTGGGATTTGTAGTGGAACCCAGTCCAGTCCAAATGGACCCCAGGAAGGTAGGGGCGGTAGCGGATTGGCCCACCCCCAAATCCGTTAAGGAAGTTCAGCATTTCCTGGGCTTCACAAACTTTTACCGCAAGTTCATCAAGAACTTCAGCTTGGTGGCAGCCCCTCTCTCAGCTTTAACCAAGGGTGGCAATGCAAGGTTTCCAAGGACTCAAGCAGCGCGTCCTCTCTGCTCCCATCCTGATACTACCGACTACGGATGAACCGTTTGTGGTGGAGGTAGACGCCTCAGAGGTTGGTGTTGGAGCTGTCCTGTCTCAGAGGGGTGAAGACAAGAAGCTTCATCCATGCGCTTTCTTCTCACACCGGCTTACCCCGGCTGAGAGGAACTACGATGTGGGGGATCGTGAACTCCTAGCGGTTAAGATGGCATTGAAGGAATGGAGACACTGGCTCGAGGGGGCTTCTCACCCGTTTCAAGTGCTTATGGACCACAAAAATCTGGAGTATATCCAGCAGGCGAAGCAGTTGAACTCTGTAGCTCAGTTTGTAGAGCATGGCGCTTGTAACGCCAGGGTAGTGGGTTCGATCCCCGGGACCACCCATACGTAGAATGTATGCACACATGACTGTAAGTCGCTTTGGATAAAAGCGTCTGCTAAATGTGGCATATATTATTAGATGGTCTCTTTTCTTCAATCGATTCCAGTTTATCCTCACCTATCGGCCCGGGTCGAAGAATCTCAAACCGGATGCCCTGTCCCGAGTCTACGCTCCTGCCATTCAAGATGACACGGACATGCCTGTCCTTCCTGCTGCTAAGATCGTGGCTCCGATCTCGTGGCAAGTTGAGGATACCGTGAGACGAGCTCAAGCCATCGAACCGTACCCGAAAGGAGGTCCTGCCAATCGTTTGTTTGTCCCCAAGGCAGTGAGGACTCAGGTCCTTCTGTGGGGGCACTTCTCTCGCCTCACCTGTCACCCGGGCGTAGGTCGCACCTTGGAGTTCATCCAGCGTAAGTTCTGGTGGCCTACCATAAGAGAAGACGTTGCCACTTTCGTCAATGCCTGCCCCGTGTGCTGCCAGGGCAAATCTTCTCACCTCCGCCCTCAAGGACTCCTTCACCCTTTACCTGTTCCCCACAGACCTTGGTCCCATATCTCGTTGGACTTTATTACTGGCCTTCCTCCATCCCATGGCAATACTACTATCCTAGTCATAATCAACACATTTTCTAAGGCGGCCAGGTTCGTCCCTCTGACTAAGTTACCATCTGCCAAGGAAACGGCTGAGTTGGTAATTAATCATGTGTTCCGAGTCTTCGGCATTCCTCAAGATATTGTTTCTGACAGAGGTCCCCAGTTCGCCTCAAGGTTTTGGAAGGCCTTCTGCCAACTCATGGGGGCTTCTGACAGTCTATCTTCAGGGTACCATCCGGAGTCCAACGGCCAAACAGAGAGGATGAATCAAGAGCTGGAAACCACCCTCCGATGTATGACTCGTAACAACCCGTCCACATGGTCGTCCTTCATTGTTTGGGCCGAATACGCGCACAACACCTTGTGCTCCTCCTCCACTGGTATGTCCCCGCACGAGTGTCAGTTTGGCTATGCCCCTCCATTGTTCCCGGACCAGGAGGCAGAAGTCAGAGTGCCTTCAGCCTTGAAGTTCGTCAGACCCTGTCGGCTTATGTGGAGGAAGACCCGTCTTAATCTTATGCGTTCCTCACAGAGGTACCAACAACAAGCCAACATTCGTCAGATCAGGGGCCCTCCACCCCAAGAGAGCTGGTAGGAACGTCAGGAGCCGTTCCTAGGGGGGGGATTCTGTCAGGATTTGGCCAGGGTTGTTCCGGTTTTTGGTCACTAGATGCCCCCATTGTGCTTTTTGACCTTTTGTTTTCCCTTGATCCCCATTATTATTTGCACCTGTGCCTCGTTTCCCCTGATTGTATTTAAACCCTTAGTTTTCCTCAGTTCTTTGCTCTGTGTTTGTATGTTAGCACCCAGCCCTAGTATTCTGTGAACTCTTATTGATCCCGGTGGACTCTCTTGTGGAATTCTGTTTTTTTTGTTCTTGTTTATTTATTTTTGAGTATCTTTTGAGGCTTTTTATGCTATACCTACCACCTTGTGGATTTTCCTTTTTGTCTTGGAGGATTACCTTTGTTCTTGTGAATTCCTTTTGAGGTTGTGGAGTTACATGTTTTCCTGAAGGACTTCACTTTTTACTTCATTAAATACACCGTCTCAAGTACTGCTGTGTCTGCCTCATCTTCTGGGTTCTGCCGACTATTCGTGGCTCAGTTGGTTAAGTGACTGTTTCTCACCTGACAACAACTTCTCCTGATTCATCATTATTGCAGATAAAACATGTTGAGCCACTTTAAATGCGAAAGTCACTCCCCTCTAGAAAAAATGTATATGGCACACCTAGTTTTCCTCTCTTTTTCTATTCCCTCCAGTACTCACTTTCATAACAATTGTTGTGTTCCTCGGTTAATGTCCTTTTTTTCAACAACCAGACAGCGGTTCCCAATACATTGAGTGCAGAGCAGGTTTTGGCTCTATCTCTGGCTCAGGGGAACACCTTCCAAACCATTGATACAACCTCCATTAGAGCAAGTAAGTAATTCCATCTGTTATTCTAAGATGTTTTAGTGTTTCCGATGTAGCTTTTGCATTATTACCATTATTATGAAAACGAATGGAGCTTTATACAAGGGAATACATCTTAGTGTTATTTCACTCTCTTCCACTGTTAAACCCTGACACCCACTACCACCACAGCACCAACTACAGCAGCTGCAGTCACAGACGCCAACACCTTGAAAATCACCATGATGATTGCAGTTTCACTATGCTAACAGGACTGTCCAGCTGGCTATAACCCTTGTAAAGTAAAAAATGTCAGCTTGCTCGAACCCTTATGAAAATAAGGGTCATGTTGATAACTGAGCTACTACTGTAAACAAATAAATATATAAATATTTAGTATTTCTTTTGAGGTCAGATACTTAAACAGTTGTTTCCCAAAAAGTATTTAGAAAGATGACAATGTTTATAGTAATTATTAAAAAAAAATCTTACTGCATTATTCAAACTTGCTATTTCTAAATAATTATATTTAACTGTCGACATTCATACAGTTACAGAATACAATGAATTGTTACTTACGTGAATTTAATGATCTTACACCTTAGGTAATTTAAAAGGTAAATGATTTTGTAACCACGATTCACCTGTAAAAAATAAATCTATTAGTATTAATAATTTCAATCAATAATTTCAGCATTATTGTTCAAAGACACGCTACTCACCACTGTGGTGAAGATGAAGATGAATGTGCAAGTAGAGATACTGGGGTGCAAAGGAGCAAAAAAGTACAGTACAGTTACAAATACCTACAATGTAATTACATTGTACGTAACTACAATGTAAATGCAAAGGTATTAGGGACATTTATTGTTAAGTTGGACCCAAAGTAAACCAGGAACTTTGCATGCACAGATAGGGCAAGTACTCCAGCTACCAACTATTTTCTCCAAGTGTTTAAGTACTGCTGGTATCTGGTGGCAGTAGAGTCATATTCAACCTGAAATCACACCAGCCACAAGTGGCAATTAATTGAATGAAGGTGTGTTTTTTGTGTGGTTTTGTTTTCTATGTTTCCCTAACCACTTAGTAGCATCTGTTTGTGGCATTGTTCTTTAGCTGTGTTGCCATTCGAAATGTTTTGAGGCAGTGATTTTGACTGCATCTAGTGTGGTCTCAATGAGCATTCAAACTGTTTCTGTTTGTTGCAATGGATTGTGTTGAAGTCGTTGGAATGTTGATTCATATGAAAGTGCATTACCCATTGTAATGGGTAGACGACAATTTAGAATAATATAATACAAGACTATGCATTCCAGTCCAATATCCATCCCCCTTATACACTGTACAATAAACAACAAATAGGGAAAAAAAAGTAATAACTTATTATTTCCAACAATAGTGGTAAAAACGTGTCTGTGCAGCTCTACGGCAACTGCTCCGCCCACAACTGTAAGGCTCTCCAGAGGGTAGTGAGGTCTGCACAACGCATCACCGGGGGCAAACTACCTGCCCTCCAGGACACCTACACCACCCGATGTCACAGGAAGGCCAAAAAGATCACCAAGGACAACAACCACCCGAGCCACTGCCTGTTCACCCCACTATCATCCAGAAGGCGAGGTCAGTTCAGGTGCATCAAAGCTGGGACCGAGAGACTGAAAAACAGATTATATCTCGTTAAACAGCCACCACTAACATTGAGTGGCTGCTGCCAACACACTGACTCAACTCCAACCACTTTAATAATGGAAATTTATGTAAAATATATCACTAGCCACTTTAAACAATGCTACTTAATATAATGTTTACATACCCTACATTATTCATCTCATATGTATATGTATATACTGTACTCTATCATCTACTGCATCTTTATGTAATACATGTATCACTAGCCACTTTAAACTATGCCACTTTGTTTACATACCCTACATTACTCATCTCATATGTACTCGATACCATCTTCTGCATCTTGCCTATGCCGTTCTGTACCATCACTCATTCATATATCTTTATGTACATATTCTTTATCCCTTTACACTTGTGTGTATAAGGTAGTAGTGTTGGAATTGTTAGGTTAGATTACTCGTTGGTTATTACTGCATTGGTGGAACTAGAAGCACAATAATTTCACTACACTCGCATTAACATCTGCTAACCATGTGTATGTGACAAATACATTTGATTTGATTTAAACCTGCTAGCAGAAGAAGAATCAGAGGCTCCATATCCATCACGTTCCTGTAGAGGTACACAACATCAATCCATGCACATCAAACCTTAAATGAAGCCCATTACATCTCACGTTAACCCACATTTCTGTATTATTATTCTTGGACATAAGACTATCAGAACACCAGCAAATCAGCTCCAAGTGATTTTGATTTAGGAAATCTATTCCAAAGTATTCACTACCAGAATAGAGAAACATATGAGATTGTGTACAAATGTAAGCAAGGCTTGAAGTTATTGTTTTATTCAAATATTATATCTGTTTGGCATACATGTGGTCAATTTGCAATTTAAATCTAGTTGATGATCCCTGATATAGATTAATATTAATTAGTCATTTTATGGCTGCTGTCCCTGTACAGGGATCAACATCAGCAGAAATGTCAGAGTGACAACTAATAGTACTCGATACAACTCAAACTTTCATTAAAACACACATGCAGGGTACTCAATTAAAGCTACACTCGTTGTGAATCTAGCCAACCTGTCAGATCTTTTAAATGCTTTTCGGTGAAAGCATGAGAAGCTATTATCTGATAGCATGCAACCCACGAAATACCCAAATGGGACTTAAACAAAATAATTAGCGTAGCCGGCGCCACACAAAACGCAGGAATAAAATATAAAACATTCATTACCTTTGACGAGCTTCTTTGTTGGCACTCCTATATGTCCCATAAACATCAAAATTGCGTCTTTTTTTCGATTAAATCCGTCCATGTATACCCAAAATGTCCATTTATGAAGCCCGTCTGATCCAGGAAAAAACTGCTTTCCAAAACGCAATATCATTTTTTAAATTAAAAAAGTTGCCTATAAACTTTGACAAAACATTTCAAACTACTTTTGTAATCCAACTTTAGGTATTACTAAACGTTAATAATTGATCAAATTGATCACGGGGCGATCTGTATTCAATAGCAGCAATTCTTGAAATCATGGTTCATATTCTCCCTTTCATAACTTCCTCCGGTGTACTCAACGACAGGAAGTGCTTATTTCTCATTTCACCAAGGATAAACTTCAACCCAATTACCAAGACTGGCGACATCGTGTGGAAGCTGTAGGACCTGTAAACTGGACGCTATCTATTTTTCCTTGCCATAGACAATACAGAGACTGGCGGAGGGATATTCTGTTTTTGTTTTTTTGTGAACAGTTTTCCTTGGTATTTTGCCTCCTACACACGTTCTGTTATAGTCACAGACATGATTTAACCAGTTTTAGAAACTTCAGAGTGTTTTCTATCCGCACATACTAATCATATACATATACTATATTCCTGGCATGAGTAGCAGGATGTTGAAATTCTGTGTGATTTTTAACAAAAAGCTGCGAAAATCCGCAGCCTCTTTAAGAATTGAGTGAATTGGGACCTGGTGGTTAGAGCATTGGGCCAGTAACCAGAAAATCATGTTGTAGGATTTTTATTGAATTTATTTGCAAATTATGGTGGAAAATAAATACTTGGTCACCTACAAACAAACAAGATTTCTGGCTCTCACAGACCTGTAACTTATTCTTTAACCTCTTAGTCCGACCCACACCGTATTCGGTCGCGTAATCATAGCCTCAAGCTCATTACCATAACGCAACGTTAGCGATTTCTAAAAATCGCAAATGAAATGAAATAAATATGCCTGTTCTCAAGCTTATCCTTTTCTTAACAATCCTGTCGTCTCAGATTTTCAAAATATGCTTTAGAACCAGAGAAAATCAATAATTTGTGTAAGAGTGGTGATAGCTAGCTTAGCATTTAGCGTTAGCATTTAGCACGCAACATATTCACAAAAACCAGCAAAGGGATCAAATAAAATAATTTACCTTTGAAGAACTTCAGATGTTTCAATGAGGAGACTCTCAGTTACATAGCAGATGTCCAGTTTTTCCTGAAAGATGCTTGTGTAGGACACAACGTTCCGTTTTGTTACTATGCATTTGGCTACCGAAACTAACCGAAAATTCAGTCACCTACACGTCAAACTTTTTTCCGAATTAACTCCATAATATCGACTGAAACATGGGAAAACGTTGTTTGAATCCATCCTCAAGGTGTTTTGTCATATATCTCTTCATTGAAATGCCATTCCTGGAAGCCTGCATTGTTCTCAGATTCAGATGGAAAAATACTGGTAGGTGACTTTTGCGCACCAATTTCCACACAGACACCGTGCGGGACCCCTGGTAAATGTAGTCTCTTATGGTCAATCTTCCAATGATATGCCTACAAATACGTCACAATGCTGCAGACACCTTGGGGAAACGAAAGGAAGTGTCCGTTCATTCCTGTCACATTCACAGCCATATAAGGCGATCATGGAAAACGTGCCATCAGAAATCCTGTTGATTTCCTGGTCGCTCAAACATCTTGGTTTTGCCTGTAGGTTTTGTTCTAAGGCACTCACAGTGAAAATCTTTGCAGTTCTGGAAACGTCAGAGTGTCTTCTTTCCAAAACTATCAATTCCAAGCATAGTCGAGCATCTTTTCGTGACAAAATATTGCGCTAAAAACGGGCACGTCTTTTTATCCAAAAATGAAATACTGCCCCTAGAGTCTTAACAGGTTAAGAGGCTCCTCTGTCCCAGAACCACACGGGGGGACCTAGTGAATGACCTGCAGAGAACTGGGACCAAAGTAACAAAGCCTACCATCAGTAACACACTACGCCGCCAGAGACTCAAATTCTGCAGTGCCAGACATGTCCCTCTGCATAAGTCAGTACATGTCCAGGCCCGTCTGAAGTTTGCTAGAGAGCTTTTGGATGATCCAGAAGAAGATTAGGAGAATTTCATAGGGTCAGATGAAACCAAAATATAACGTTTTGGTAAAAACTCAACTCGTCGTGTTTGGAGGACAAAGAATTCTGAGTTGCATCCAAAGAACACCATACCTACTGTGAAGCATGGGGGTGGAAACATCATGCTTTGGGGCTGTTTTTCTGCAAAGGGACCAGGACGACTGATCCGTGTAAAGGAAATAATGAATGGGGCCATGTATCATGAGATTTTGTGTGAAAACCTCCTTCCATCAGCAAGGGCATTGAAGATGAAACATGCCTGGGTCTTTCAGCATGACAATGATCCCAAACACACCGACCGGGCAATGAAGGATTTCAAGGTCCTGGAGTGGCCTAGCCAGTCTCCAGATCTCAACCCCATAGAAAATCTTTGGAGGGAGTTGAAAGTCTGTGTTGCCCAGCAACAGCCCCAAAACATCACTGCTCTAGAGGAGATCTGCATGGAGGGCCAAAATACCAGCAACAGTGTGTGAAAACCTTGTGAAGACTTACAGAAAACGTTTGACCTCTGTCATTGCCAACAAAGGGTATATAACAAAGTATTGAGAAACTTTTGTTATTGACCAAATACTTATTTTCCACCATAATTTGCAAATAAATTCCTAAAACATCCTACAATGTGATTTTCTGGATTTTTTTTCTCATTTTGTCTGTCATAGTTGAAGTGTACCTATGATGAAAATTACAGGCCTCTCATCTTTTTAAGTGGCTGACTAAATACAAATGGACAGGCTGAAATCAACACCAAAGAGTGATGGAGAGGGACCACTATCACTGCTCGGCCATCCCGAGTTCAACAGGCTTGTCAGTTGGGCATTTCTGCAGTACATTAGAGCATGTCAAATTTGTGATGGTAAATGCCCATTGTAATACATTGCAAATAGACAGTGTACATTTCCAATGTATTTAATGAGGGATTTACCATCACCAAATGGACATGCTGAAATCAACACCAACGAGCGATGGAGAGGAACTACTATCACTGCTCGGCCATCCCGAGTTCAACAAGCCAGTGAATTGGCCATTTCAGCAGTATATTAGAGCATGAGACAGTTGAATGCTGAAAGGGTTCAATCTATTTTGGCTATACCATAGCCTGTTATTAAGCAGCACATGATGACCCTCAATGGGATGGCAGGGCACTGCAGGGCATGGTTGCTAGATTATGCTCAGGGAGTACAACCACTTGCTGTTCTAATATACGGCCACAAGATGGCGGTGCAAGACCTCATTAAGTGGACTCCAAAGGCTAAGTTGTCTTTGACTAGGTTTAAACAGTTTCATACCTCCTCTCCTTGTTTAGGATTGACTGATCATGAGAAGGTTTTTAACCTTTTTGTTTTTGAAAATGATGGGTTTATGTCCTCAGTTCTTACTCAGGATCATGGTGGTAAACAAATACCTGTTGCTTACTATTCTAAGAAGTTTGACAGTTTTTTAAGGTGGTTGGTATGTTGTCTGAGAGCTGTGGCTTCTGCATATGAGGCTGTGCTGGCTTGTGCTGATATTGTGACTATGTGCCCATTGACCGTTCATGTTCCTCACACAGTTCACACTCTTATCTCTCAGGCTAAGACTGTACACCGTACTCCTGCCAGACTGTTGCATTATCAGAATGTGCTACTAACAATGTCTCATGTCACCCTTTAGCGTTGTACAGTTTTTATTCCAGCCATCCTATATTGCCGACGGAGGAGGATGTTGAACCGTATGATTGTGCTACCCTGTTGGAATAGGTATGTAAGCCACGCCCTGATTTATTTGTTGTGCAATCAATGAATGTTGATTTGGAACTGTTTGTTGATGGCTCTACCCAGAGGTCAGAATAAAGGTGGCCATTGGTGGCATATGCAATAACTACTGCTGCCACCACCCTAAAAAGTGCAAAGCTTCCATCTTATGTATCTTCCCAAGCAGCATAACTGTTTGCTTTGACTAGAGCATTCCATTTTGGCAAAGGATAAAACTGTGACTATTTACACAGACAGCGGGTATGCATTTGGGGTTCTGCATGTTACTCTATGGAAGCAGGGTGGTCTTACCTCCTCTGGTAAGACGATTTCACATTGTAAATTGGATGATAACTTGTTGAAGGCTATTTTGTTACCCACTTCCATTTCAGTTTGTAAATGTCAAAATCGCACTCATTTATCTGATCCCATTTCTAAAGGGAATGCTGCTGCCGATCTGGCTGCAAGGGCGGCAGCCACCTCAACTATCTCGCCACACTTCTGAAGGTTTAATTTCCTATTTCTGTGAAAAAATATGCTTTCTTTACAGGATGTGTCTGATCTGCAATCAAGTGCAGGTCCTGGGGAGCTTTGCATGTGGAATATAAAGTGTTCATTTGATGCTGGTCAGAACCTATAGACAGGACCTAATGGCCTTCCGGTTCTGCCCCCTCTTGATATCCAAAGTTTGCTCATGGTCAAGATCGTGTGTCAAAGGGGGGATTTTTGGGAATTGTACTTCATATTTGGTTTGCTTCTGGGTTTTCTGTTTTTGCGGAGGAATTTTGTGCAAATGCTATGCCCATGTCAGCCCACCCAAAGCCTGAAGGACCTTTTGAACACATTATGTTGGATTTTATTGAGCTCACTCCATGCTAGGTGTGTAAGTACTGTATTGATGCTTTTTTTTAAAAAGTGGATAGAGGCATTTCCTTTACACCTATGACTTTAGTCAAGAACCTACTGAGGGAAATCATTTCTAGGTGGGTCTGCCATCCAAATTAACTTTGGACAATGGCACACATTTTGTAAATAGTGTTATTCAAAATATTTCTGAGAGTTTGCAGGTTGACCTGCGGACACATTGCAGCTGTCACGCAGCAAGTGGCGAGAGAGCCAAACAATCGCTGAAAAATTCAGCTGACGAAACTGATGGCCGAGGCAGGTTTGCCATGGGTAATGGTAATGACTTTGGCTCTAATGTACATGCGTGGGCACACGCATCGTACCACTGGGTTAACACCTCATGAGATACTAACAGGGAGACCTATGAGAATGCTAAATACCCAATTTCCACAGAATAGGCTCAGAATAGGCCTTAGCAGAAAGACATGGCACCAGAAGTGTTCGACTGGTCCATTCCAGGTACTCCTGACAATCCAGACTGCTGTGAAGGTTGCTGAGACATCTATGTGGGTTCATGACAGCCACTGCATGAAGGTGCCATACAAACCGGTCCAAGATGTACCAGAGGACGAATGGCCGCAGAGGACCTAGACGGCCATGGGAGGATCAGGACCAGACTCGTATCTTGTTTGTAGCTTTTCTGACTAGCCTCCTTATTGCAGCTGCTGTATGGACCCTGAAGGGAGCAGAGCAGACCCCAGGAAGTGATGAAAAGAATGTTACCAGTCTAACTAATTCCAGTGCAGTCCTACTGCGGGACTTATTAACTAACAGCGACTCAACCAGAAATAAATGTTCAGCACCTTGGCAGTATCACCCAGAAACACTGAACATTTCAACACCATGAAAAGAAAATGTATGGTATGATATGCTGACGTTTGACGTCAGAAAACGGGACGTGTATAGCAAGCCTTCCCGCCCCTACTAGTTCAATGTCTATGTTCACTCTGTATGATAACCCAGAAAGTGAAGCGAATACAAGATGTGTTGTGTTACTGATAACATACTGGGCAGATGCTGGGAGATTGCCAGGACCCACAGTACTGAACAAAGGTTCCTGTTTAGAATTAGTACAAAGCTTAACTGATGTGTTTTCATCTGTTGGTGGCCATTATGAGAGTGAATGTAAAAAAATGTGTGATAATGAATGGTATTTCCTGATAATTCTGCTGATAAAGGAATTCGTACCAGCATTATGTATCTTCAAGGGCAGTATTCAGACTGCAATTAAATGTAACACCACATCTTCAGATTAGAGAGTATATTTGGGAACATCTGTATGTGCAAAGCAAATAATCAGTTAACCGGTGTGTAATACCAAAAGCTGCTATTTCAAGGTGAATATGAGAAACCCCAATCACAGAAACATGTCTGTAGTCAAGATGGCATCGCGTATACAGTGGGGAGAACATGTATTTGATACACTGCCGATTTTGCAGGTTTTCCTACTTACAAAGCACGTAGAGGTCTGTAATTTTTTTAATCATAGGTACACTTCAACTGTGAGAGACGGAATCTAAAACAAAAATCCAGAAAATCACATTGTGATTTTTAAGTCATTCATTTGCATTTTATTGCATGACGTAAATATTTGATCATCACCTACCAACCAGTAAGAATTACAGCTCTCACAGACCTGTTAGTTTTTCTTTAAGAAGCCCTCCTGTTCTCCACTCATTCCCTGTATTAACACCTGCACCTGTTTGAACTTGTTTCCTTTATAAAAGACACCTGTCCACACACTCAATCAAACAGACTCCAACCTCTCCACAATGGCCAAGACCAGAGAGCTGTGTATAAGGACATCAGGGGCGGCAGGGTAGCCTAGTGGTTAGAGCGTTGGACTAGTAACCGAAAGGTTGCAAGTTCGAATCCCCGAGCTGACAAGGTACAAATCTGTCGTTCTGCCCCTGAACAGGCAGTTAACCCACTGTTCCTAGGCTGTCATTGAAAATAAGAATTTGTTCTTAACTGACTTGCCTAGTAAAATAAAAAAAATCTGGGATGAAATTGTAGACCTACACAAGGCTTGGGATGGGCTACAGGACAATAGGCAAGCAGCTTGGTGAGAAGGCAACAACTGTTGCTGCAATTGTCAGAAAATGGATACTTACTTTGTAAGTAGGAAAACCTGCAAAATTGGCATTGTCAAATACTTGTTCTCCCCACTGTAGGTACACCGGTGGGGAAATATTAGGGTATTCTTATAATGCTTATACTTTTATTCCTCATGATTATGCTGGCTGTTTCCATTTATCCAATCTTACTGCTGGCATAGCCGTGTTTCTGTTAAATTCCCAGAAGGGAATTTATACATCATAGAAATGAAAGGGACTTTATGTTGTTCAATAATCTTGAATATTTTGATTGGCATACATCACTAGAAGAGAAGTGGGCTATAGGTATTTTCCCCTGGTATGGGACAGTATTCTTGGCTGAGCATAACGACAACATAACCTACTCTATATGGCAGTTTTCTAATCTCACTGTACACCGTTTCAAACCTTGAGTAATCCCAGCAGAATCACAGGGTAATGCTGTTACAGCATCAGATGGTACGAGGTTATATTTTGGCAAGACAAGGTGGGGTATGTGGCACTTTATACCTGACGGGTTGTGCATGCCGTACTATGTTGCCAGATCCATACGATGATTTAACAGCATTAATGGATGGTTTGGAGGCATTAACTAATTAATTTGCCCCTTCAGATAGTGAGGGGTAGTTCAGCATCGTTGGAGTTTTTTGACACGTTAGGCCCTTGGTGTACTCTGATGTTACAAGTTCTCCTCCCAGTAGCAATTGTGTTATGCCTTATGTTTTGTGCCTGAGCTATTTTAATAACATGTATGAGAGCTGTATTGCTGAAATGGGTTGGGGTTGCTCTAGAGCCTGACAAATCCTTAATGATGCCCCTGCTAGCAAAGGACGATGGAACCGAGGATAAGGACCCTAAACAATTTTTATAATGGTGAAGGTGACGAACTCCATTGTTGCATACCCTGCATTATGCATTAAATAATTGATTTTCACTGTCTATGAAGATATAACCTTAAATAGTATAAACTGTATGTATGTTTTGCTTTTCTTTAAGATTCATGCAGGTCATGCAGGTGACTGGGTATCATAACCTCTTGAAACCAGTTGATAGAATGCTTAGACTATGTGTTGGAGGTTGAAATGGGAGACAGTGCACATTTTGGGGGGAGGAGGCTGAGTCTCTGATATAGCTGTAAGTTACATGCAGGGACAAAGGCAATTCATTATTGTTTTTATGTGTCTTGTTTTATGAAGAATGTATGAACTATGTGAAAGTTAAAAAACTCAATGAACCAACGGATGGTCATTTACAATGGTAATATACTAGTGCAAGGAAGCTTTTTTTCCTGTATGTTTTAGTTAGAAGTTGTTTGTTTTTATTTTGTGCAAATGTTTTTTTTAAGTTGTAATTTAAAATTGAGAGTAAGTCTCAAGTTGGGGAAACGTCGTAGAATTACAACATGATGTTAATCACATTACTTTTATATTAGTACTTTCACAATATCTGTTCATCTGAGTTGTGCCTCTGAAGGTTTCGCTGAGGGTTGATTTACGATGCCTTGGTGATAAAACAAACAGCCACATTCCATTCATGTGAGAGAGATTGCGCCGGTCTGACTGAGCCAGGGAGCGATAGCTCAGGTATGGATAAGGGTGCGGAGAATCATCCCTCAAAGGTTATTAATGAACACTGAACTTTATTAATTAAGGGAAGGACTTAGTATCCTATGTCACATTAGTATTTTTGTATAAACAAACAGTAAATTAACTAGAGACAGATATGCACCATGTAAATCTTGATATCTGTTGCATGAGAGCACAATGTACCTTTGTATAATTTCACGTTTCTGTTCTTCGTCACAATGACTCAAAGACTATAAAGAGTTGTAACCTAAACCTGTTTTTTGGGGCTTTAACTCTACACCATTGGGTGACTGGCAACGCACCATTACTGCAGTAACTATGAATAACGTTTGATGGTTTTGAAGAAATCTAAAAATCTCTCCTTTGATTAGAATAATTACCACGACAGGTGAACAAAAGGACTTGAGTTTCTGTATGTTATCACAATCACACCATGAGTAGTTAATCAGGAATCATACACCTCTGCCTCTCTTCTTCCTGGAGAGATTTTTTTATTCCTATCCGCGATGTACTGAGAACCCAGCTGGCTGTATGAAAGGGGACAGTATATCCTGAGAGAGCTATGTTTCCGTTACAATCTCTGATGTCTCTCTGGAAGGAGATCCTCACCCTGAGCTCGTCTACTTTATTATCCAGAGACCAAACATTAGCAAATAATATACCCGGAAGCAGTGGATGGTGAATACCTCTTCTCTGCCGGGGTGTTTTGGAGCAGTCTCTGGAATACGATCAATTGCCCTGGGGGTTACAAACAAAGGATCCAATTCAGGAAAGTTGTATTAATGGGTATAATGCTGGTGAGTTACCGCCGCTCTGATATCCAAAAGTTATTTCCGGCTGTATGAATGGCACCAAAAAAAATCCGCCTTAATAATGTAAGAAATAACACACACAAAAAAAATACTGTAAAGTTGCTTAGGAGCTAGAAGCAGAAGGCCATGTCTGTTGACGCAATCCTTGGAGAGCTCTTTGGTCTTGGCCATAGTGGAGAGTTTGGAATCTGATTGATTGATTGCGTGATTGATTGAGTGTACTCATAATCTCAGCCTGTTTTCTGTATAAAAGACACAGGCAGTTAACCCACTGTTCCTAGGCCATCATTGAAAATAAGAATTGGTTCTTAACTGACTTGCCTAGTAAAATAAAGGTAAAATGTAAAAAATTTAAAATAAAAAAATGTAAAAAGTTAATTTGTTTCAATGTACCGGTAGGCACCTGCGGCTTATAGACATGTGCGGCTTATTTATGTACAAAATACATATTTTTTAATAATTCAGTGGGTGCGGTTTATATTCAGGTTCGCTTAATAGTCCAGCAATTACGGTATATACAGTAGGGAGAACAAGTATTTGAAACACTGTCAATTTTGCAGATAGTCCTACTTACAAAGCATGTAGACGTCTGTAATTTGTATCATAGGTACACTTCAACTGTGAAAGACGAAATCTAAAACAAAAATCCAGAAAATCACATTCTATGATTTTTAAGTAATTCATTTTCATTAGGAGAAATGTGCCCCCGGTGATGCGTTGAGCAGACCGCACCACCCTCTGGAGAGCCCTGAGGTTGCGGGTGGGCAGTTGCTGTGCCAGGCGGTGATACAGCCTGATAGGATGCTCTCAATTCTGCATCTGTAAAAGTTTCTGAGGTTTGGAGTATCTGAAAGATTCAGTCCTAGATCTATCAGTGAACTGCAAAGGCAATAGGAGAGCAGGAGACAGATTCAATGAAATAGCTATTCTCACAGTAGTCAATGTAGGGACAGTAACTGAATGAGCAGGTTGTGGTGAAGGATGCTATAGTAACAGCATGGAACTGGACAATAGCTGCAAATTAGAAGTGGGAGAAGGGGAGAAAAGTGAAAATGACATGGATTGGGAACACCTGTTTGAACCTGTTGCCGGACGGGGGAATACTGGGTGAAAGCATGAGGAGGCTTTTTAGGGCCTTCATTTTTGTGGAACCCAGCATAAAATTATCCCTAAATCATAGAGTTAGGCGAAGAGATGTTATCAAATTTCGGTTTTTATTTGCATATATAATTATACAAAGCTTAGCACATTCCTAATACTTGTTTTGTTTGGTGTTTCTTTTTCATTTTCAAGTCTTGTGCTATCACTCTTTTAGGAACCAGAAGGAGGAAATGGAGGAAGTCCAGAGCTCCAGCTGAAATGTCATTATCAGTTGTCCGATGAGAGATGGAAATAAGAGTGTGCATAGTGCGATTAGAGAACAGATGCCAAAAGTCTCTGAGGTGTAAACCTAATAATGAACTGTGAATGTGTTGGAGGAAATTATAGTTGAAATGATTAATTATGTATACATATTTAATTAGAACCATTTATTCTAATACTATTATTGTCATGTTTTGTCATATATTGTCTTGTCCTTGTGCTTTCCCTTCTGTTCGTTTCCCCCTGCTGGTCTTATTAGGTTCGTTCCCTTTTTCTATCCCTCTCTCTCCCCCTCCCTCTCTCTCTTCTCTCTATCGTTCTGTTCCTGCTCCCAGCTGTTCCTCATTCTCCTAACTCACTCATTTAGTCTTTTCACACCTGTCCCCTATTTTGTCCTCTGATTAGAGTCCCTATTTCTCCCCTTGTTTTCCGCTTCTGTCCTTGTCGGATCCTTGTATGATGTTCGCTGTGCTGTGTCCTTGTCTCGCCCTGTCGTGTCTTGTCTCCTTCAGATGCTGCGTGTGAGCAGGTGTCTTAGTCTGCTACGGTCGGTGCGTTCCCGAAGCAACCTGCAGTCAATGGTCGAGTCTCCAGTCTGTCCTCGTTACTACGAGTGGATTTAAGTTTTTTCCTGTTTTGTTTTCTTCTTTAGTGTTCCAGGATTATTACTTTTGCCATTACTGGAATATAGACTCTGTTTTCGCTAAGTCGCTTTTGGGTCCTCATTCACCAGCATAACAGAAGGATCCGACCAAGAATGGACCCAGCGACTACGGATTCTCGTAACACTGCCGTCGAGATCCAGGGAGCTATGCTCGGCAGACACGAGCAGGAATTGTCTGCTGCTCGTCATGCCGTTGAGACCCTGGCCGCTCAGGTTTCCGACCTCTCTGGACAGTTTCAGAGTCTTCGTCTCGTGCCACCAGCTACTTCCTGGTCTGCTGAGTCTCCCGAACCTAGGGTTAATAACCCACCATGTTACTCCGGGCAGCCCACTGAGTGCCGCTCCTTTCTCACCCAGTGTGATATTGTGTTCTCTCTCCAACCCAACACATACTCAAGAGAGAGAGCTCGGATTGCTCACGTCATTTCACTCCTTACTGGCCGGGCTCGAGAGTGGGGCACAGCTATCTGGGAGGCAAGGGCTGATTGTTCTAACAATTACCTGAACTTTAAAGAGGAGATGATACGGGTTTTTGATCGTTCAGTTTTTGGTAGGGAGGCTTCTAGGGCCCTGGATTCCCTATGTCAAGGTGATCGATCCATAACGGATTACTCTATAGAGTTTCGCACTCTTGCTGCCTCTAGTGACTGGAACGAGCCGGCGCTGCTCGCTCGTTTTCTGGAGGGACTCCACGCAGAGTTTAAGGATGAGATTCTCTCCCGGGAGGTTCCTTCCAGTGTGGACTCTTTGATTGCACTCGCCATCCGCATAGAACGACGGGTAGATCTTCGTCACCAAGCTCGTGGAAGAGAGCTCGCGTTAACGGTGTTCCCCCTCTCCGCATCGCAACCATCTCCTCCCTCCGGCTCAGAGACTGAGCTCATGCAGCTGGGAGGTATTCGCATCTCGACTAAGGAGAGGGAACGGAGGATCACCAACCGCCTGTGCCTCTATTGCGGTTTTGCTGGACATTTTGTCAATTCATGTCCAGTAAAGCCAGAGCTCATCAGTAAGCGGAGGGCTACTGGTGAGCGCTACTACTCAGGTCTCTCCATCAAGATCCTGTACTACTATGTCGGTCCATCTACGCTGGACCGGTTCGGCTGCTTCATGCAGTGCCTTGATAGACTCTGGGGCTGAGGGTTGTTTTATGGACGAAGCATGGGCTCGGAAACATGACATTCCTCTCAGACAGTTAGGGAAGCCCACGCCCATGTTTGCCTTAGATGGTAGTCATCTCCCCAGTATCAGATATGAGACACTACCTTTAACCCTCACAGTATCTGGTAACCACAGTGAGACTATTTCCTTTTTGATTTTTCGTTCACCTTTTACACCTGTTGTTTTGGGTCATCCCTGGCTAGTATGTCATAATCCTTCTATTAATTGGTCTAGTAATTCTATCCTATCCTGGAACGTTTCTTATCATGTGAAGTGTTTAATGTCTGCTATCCCTCCTGTTTCTTCTGTCCCCTCTTCTCAGGAGGAACCTGGTGATTTGACAGGAGTGCCGGAGGAATATCATGATCTGCGCACGGTCTTCAGTCGGTCCAGAGCCAACTCCCTTCCTCCTCACCGGTCGTATGATTGTAGTATTGATCTCCTTCCGGGGACCACTCCCCCTCGGGGTAGACTATACTCTCTGTCGGCTCCCGAACGTAAGGCTCTCGAGGATTATTTGTCTGTTTCTCTTGACGCCGGCACCGTAGTGCCTTCTTCCTCTCCTGCCGGAGCGGGTTTTTTTTTTGTTAAGAAGAAGGACGGTACTCTGCGCCCCTGCGTGGATTATCGAGGGCTGAATGACATAACGGTTAAGAATCGTTATCCGCTTCCCCTTATGTCATCAGCCTTCGAGATTCTGCAGGGAGCCAGGTTCTTTACTAACTTGGACCTTCGTAATTCTTACAATCTCGTGCGCATCAGAGAGGGGGACGAGTGGAAAACGGCGTTTAACACTCCGTTAGGGCATTTTGAGTACCGGGTTCTGCCGTTTGGTCTCGCTAATGCTCCAGCTGTTTTTCAGGCATTAGTTAATGATGTACTGAGAGACATGCTGAACATCTTTGTTTTTGTCTACCTTGACGATATCCTGATTTTTTTCACCGTCACTCGAGATTCATGTTCAGCACGTTCGACGTGTACTCCAGCGCCTTTTAGAGAATTGTCTCTACGTGAAGGCTGAGAAGTGCGCCTTTCATGTCTCCTCTGTCACTTTTCTCGGTTCTGTTATTTCCGCTGAAGGCATTCAGATGGATCCCGCTAAGGTCCAGGCTGTCAGTGATTGGCCCGTTCCAAGGTCACGTGTCGAGTTGCAGAGCTTTCTAGGTTTTGCGAATTTCTATCGGCGTTTCATTCGTAATTTCGGTCAAGTTGCTGCTCCTCTCACAGCTCTTACTTCTGTCAAGACGTGCTTTAAGTGGTCCGGTTCCGCCCAGGGAGCTTTTGATCTCCTCAAGAAGCGTTTTACGTCCGCTCCTATCCTCGTTACTCCTGACGTCACTAAACAATTCATTGTCGAGGTTGACGCTTCAGAGGTGGGCGTGGGAGCCATTCTATCCCAGCTTCCAGTCTGACGATAAGGTTCATCCTTGCGCTTATTTTTTCTCATCGCCTGTCGCCATCGGAACGCATCCGCTTAGCCCTAGGCGAATGGCGACAGTGGTTGGAGGGGGCGACCGTTCCTTTTGTCGTTTGGACTGACCATAAGAACCTTGAGTACATCCGTTCTGCCAAACGACTTAATGCACGTCAAGCTCGTTGGGCGTTGTTTTTCGCTCGTTTCGAGTTTGTGATTTCTTATCGCCCGGGTAATAAGAACACCAAGCCTGATGCCTTATCCCGTCTCTTTAGTTCTTCTGTGGCTTCTACCGATCCCGAGGGGATTCTTCCTTATGGGCGTGTTGTCGGGTTGACAGTCTGGGGAATTGAGAGACAGGTTAAGCAAGCACTCACTCACACTGCGTCGCCGCGCGCTTGTCCTAGTAACCTTCTTTTCGTTCCTGTTTCTACTCATCTGGCTGTTCTTCAGTGGGCTCACTCTGCCAAGTTAGCTGGCCATCCCGGCGTTCGAGGTACACTGGCTTCTATTCGCCAACGCTTTTGGTGGCCTACTCAGGAGCGTGACACGCACCGTTTCGTGGCTGCTTGTTCGGACTGCGCGCAGACTAAGTCAGGTAACTCTCCTCCTGCCGGTCGTCTCAGACCGCTTCCCATTCCTTCTCGACCATGGTCTCACATCGCCTTAGACTTCATTACCGGTCTGCCTTCGTCTGCGGGGAAGACTGTGATTCTTACGGTTGTCGATAGGTTCTCTAAGGCGGCACATTTCATTCCCCTCGCTAAGCTTCCTTCCGCTAAGGAGACGGCACAAATCATCATCGAGAATGTGTTCAGAATTCATGGCCTCCCGTTAGACGGCGTTTCAGACAGAGGTCCGCAATTCACGTCACAGTTTTGGAGGGAGTTCTGTCGTTTGATTGGTGCTTCCATCAGTCTCTCTTCCGGTTTTCATCCCCAGTCTAACGGTCAAGCAGAAAGGGCCAATCAGACGATTGGTCGCATACTACGCAGCCTTTCTTTTAGAAACCCTGCGTCTTGGGCAGAACAGCTCCCTGGGCAGAATACGCCACAACTCGCTTCCTTCGTCTGCTACCGGGCTATCTCCGTTTCAGAGTAGTCTGGGTTACCAGCCTCCTCTGTTCTCGTCCCAGCTCGCCGAGTCCAGCGTTCCCTCCGCTCAGGCGTTTGTCCAACGTTGTGAGCGCACCTGGAGGAGGGTTAGGTCTGCACTTTGCCGTTACAGGGCGCAGACTGTGAGAGCCGCCAATAAACGTAGGATTAAGAGTCCTAGGTATTGTCGCGGCCAGAGAGTGTGGCTTTCCACTGTAACCTTCCCCTTACGACAGCTTCTCGTAAGTTGACTCCGCGGTTCATTGGTCCGTTCCGTGTCTCCCAGGTCGTCAATCCTGTCGCTGTGCGACTGCTTCTTCCGCGACATCTTCGTCGCGTCCATCCTGTCTTCCATGTCTCCTGTGTCAAGCCCTTTCTTCGCACCCCCGTTCGTCTCCCCCCGTCCTTTTCGAGGGCGCACCTATTTACAAGGTACGTAGGATCATGGACATGCGTTCTCGGGACGTGGTCACCAGTACTTAGTGGATTGGGAGGGTTACGGTCCTGAGGAGAGGAGTTGGGTTCCATCCCGGGACGTGCTGGACCGTTCGCTGATTGATGATTTCCTCCGTTGCCGCCAGGATTCCTCCTCGAGTGCGCCAGGAGGCGCTCGGTGAGTGGGGGGGTACTGTCATGTTTTGTCATATATTGTCTTGTCCTTGTGCTTTCCCTTCTGTTCGTTTCCCCCTGCTGGTCTTATTAGGTTCGTTCCCTTTTTCTATCCCTCTCTCTCCCCCTCCCTCTCTCTCTTCTCTCTATCGTTCCGTTCCTGCTCCCAGCTGTTCCTCATTCTCCTAACTCACTCATTTAGTCTTTTCACACCTGTCCCCTATTTTGTCCTCTGATTAGAGTCCCTATTTCTCCCCTTGTTTTCCGCTTCTGTCCTTGTCGGATCCTTGTATGATGTTCGCTGTGCTGTGTCCTTGTCTCGCCCTGTCGTGTCTTGTCTCCTTCAGATGCTGCGTGTGAGCAGGTGTCTTAGTCTGCTACGGTCGGTGCCTTCCCGAAGCAACCTGCAGTCAATGGTCGAGTCTCCAGTCTGTCCTCGTTACTAAGAGTGGATTTAAGTTTTTTCCTGTTTTGTTTTCTTCTTTAGTGTTCCAGGATTATTACTTTTGCCATTACTGGAATATTGACTCTGTTTTCGCTAAGTCGCTTTTGGGTCCTCATTCACCAGCATAACAATTATAATTGAAAGTCAACTCTACAAATAGGCTATGCTTGGAGCGACATTTTTAGTTCAAAGTCCTATAGGAACAGCGACTTACTGTATATTCCTACAGTGATCACTGTATATGGGTGAAAACTAGTGTCAGATCGAGCGATGAATGGACGGGGGGGGGGGGGGGTCTTTCCCGGTTTTTAGTAGTCTGTGTTCTTGATAGTAAAAAGTGATTGTGTGGTTGAGGTTCCGGGGAAGAAATGGAACAGGTGATTTTATACCATCAGCTTTCAAGAATAGACACTGCAGGATTGGTTTTGGGACTGGCCTCGGTCCATTTATTTTCGGTCAACTTTACAAGTAGGCTATGTTTGGAGCGACATAGTTTAAGTCAAAAGACTTATAGGAACAGTGATTACTGTATACGGGTGAGTTAAATGTCAGATTGAACAATGTATCCAGTGGAGAGACAGAACAAGTGACCCCATAGATATATAGTTCTTGATAATAGACACTGCAGGTTGGTGGTCTTTATTTAGATTATGGGGAACAATTGAGTTGCTTTTCCGTTGGTCATTTTCAATCAACTCTACAGATTAAGCTATATTTGGGGCGACATTTTAGATCAAAGTCCTATAGGAACAGTGATTACTGTATATTCCTACAGTGATCGCTGTATACGGGTAAAAACTAGTATCAGATTGAACGACGAGTGGACGGAGACTCTTGAGACTCTGTCTATTTGTCCTCGGTCAACCCTACAATTAGGCTGATTTGGAGCAACAATTTTAGCAGAAGTCCTATAGGAACAGTAATGTATTGTATACGGGTGAGACTTAATGTCAGACTTTAGTAGATGAGGATTCCAATAAAGGGATATTAACCATGAGGTGTTAAATATTGGAATTACTAGGAGTGAGTACATAAGGATTCCAATAAAGAGAAATTAACATAAAGTGTTGAAGATTGGAATTATTAGGAGGGGCAGGAATTTATTATAATGGTTAGTAGTCCCTCTAAACTGCTTTCTGAAGAGACGGAAGATTACCGTTATATGAAACAAAAAAGATCGAAGGAATGTAGATTTCTGTCCTAAATGGGAAAAAAGGTATGGTTTTGACGGACGCCTAGATGTCGAAAAGTTAGAATCCCTTCTAAAACCGATACAAAGGGAGCGAGATTAATGAGAATCCTAAACTGAGGGAAAACGTTGGGCGTCTAAATTGGGGCTATTTTCTGTTGTCTAGATGTCGGAGTAACAAATAAAGATAACTCCAACGGCAATCCACGGTTCGGTACCCGGCCGAGGCGGTTAACTAAAACTGATATTGGAGTGAAATTCACCTATTTGCATGTTTTGCCGGAAAAATACGGTCGCCAGTGGTTGTCTAAATATAACTGAACGTTTATTATGTGTTTTAGATTGAATACATTTTGTTAAAAAAGAAGGCATTAAAAATATTGGTGAGACAATTGAGGTAATACGCTATTTTGCCCATAATGATCTGGGGGAATAATGTATTGAGATGGGAGTCATATTTAAATAAATGTATCATAGAAGAGAAAGTCACCTAAAGTTAAATGTAGGGAATAACAGAGATACGATACAATTTCGGGCTATCCGGACGTTATAGCTATTTATGAATCGACTGACATATGATAAGTTTAGCACAAAACATGGTACGTTTAAATGATAGAGTATGGTAAATTGAGAAGTTGGGTTGGTTTGATGATTAGAATTTAAAAGTGAACGCAATCTAAATAGGGAATATATGGCAGTGTATAAAATATTTTGGGATGACAATTTGAAGATAGACTGAATGAGTTACATGAAACATCAAGAGATTTAAAACAAATGATGTGAAGGGATTATCAGAATTATTGGGTGTTGTTGTAGTAGTAAAAGTTTGGGTTAAGGGGATTTCCCTGTTCCCAGTGACAAGGTATTTTAAAGGTGTACACTCACCATTGCTAGTACGAGTTTTAATTTGACAAGTGAATAACGTATTTGGAATAGAGTAATTAAAATACTAAGTCAAAGACGAGACAGTTACTTAGAGCAAAATTAATTCTAAATGATAACAAAGAGACAATTTATGCCCATCGAAATGTTTTTATAAAATTTGCGAATTTAGAGATATTGGTTGGGGTGGTAAATTATAATTCAGGATTTGAACAGATGTGATAAATTAGGTTTGGGTTATCGAACAACAATTATTTACAATTCATTGGAAGTCGTTACGGATTGGGCCAAGGTTGAGCGCTTGATGATGACGTCACTAGTGAAGCACTATTGGTCACCACGGAAATTACATTGTGAGTGGGGGGTTACGGAGAAAATTGTTTGACTGATTAATGTGTGTATTAGTGTTTCGAGTAACTTTTCAGAAGTTGATATAAATTACAAAATACATTTTTAACAGTAATTTGAGAGTCGCCAGGATAGTCAGGAAAGATGCTAAAAACGAATCAGCTGATACATTAGGTGGGTATCATAAGATTTGTGGCGTTTGTTTGAATTGAACCAGGCTATGGGAGAGAGAGAGACTGGATGTATGAATCGTAAAACATCGTGGTAATGGATTCCATGGTTATTGATTCCTGGTTTGATTGTTTATGTAACACCAGTGAATTTGAGCACTGTTTCCATTGTGTGGAACAATGTTAGGGTATTTAAAGTTTGAAAAGCAACCTCTATAGTCAAACATAATTGCATATGTTTCGGGAAACTAGCTAGGTTGAATTTGGTTATTTGAGCTTTTTCCCCTGATACATAAACATCTGTAACAGGGGCAAGTTGTTTTTCTTGAGGAACACGCAGATGGTGTTTTGTTTTATTGAGATTTAAACGTGAGTTTCTGAGTAATTTTGTCATCTGAAGCATTATAGTAGTGAGTTTTTGTATAGTTTGTTTTTTGCTGATAAAAGTGGTTTGTTTATTGGTTACTGATGATTGTTTATTCTATGAGTTGATTTAACTTAATTAAGCATTTGTTCTGGTGTTTTTAAGTAGGATTCTTCATACCGGGACAGATGGAATTTATCTAAAGGATGTGAGTTGAAGGAGCCAAGGGAAAACGCGTTTACATTTTTAGTAAATATCTGGTATTAGGATTTCTTACACTGAGAAATGTACGACATTTGTGGCAGAGGGGAAAAAGTAATACAATAATGTTATCGGGTTAATTGTATCTAAGGGTAACATGTTCATTTAAGTAAACATATACATTGACATTGTTTAAAACTTATGATTAATGATTTGAGTTGAAGGGGAATCATCATTAGGTTTAGTTTATAGTTCTCTTTTGAGTTTCTGAATCGGAATTAGCATAGTAAATGCTAGTTAGGAGTGTTGTGTTCTTCTGGGAAAATTGATGTTCAGGTGTCTCAATTTTAGATGTTTCCTGGGATTATAATCTTGGGGAGAATGAGGCTATAAACGACCAAATTAAAACAGGTCTGCAAGTATATACAAATAAAACCATTGTTAGGAGTATTTGTGTTAGTGCAAAGGTATTTTAAAGAGGCACGCTCACATATGGAACTTTATGAGGTTTAATTATACAAGTGAATTAATTTGTATTTTTATGACCTATTGCTTTTATCGTGACTGTCTTCTGAGGTCTGATCAGCCTCAGGGGAGAGTCATTTGTATAATGAATGTGGTCATATTGAGTTACTAGTTTTAAGGTAAATTCATTATAATGAGAAAGTGGTTCAGGGGTCTGTTTTACAACGTTAGCTGTTTTTTGAATGGGCTATTAATGATTTGGTATTGTAACAGAGAAAAAGTCATATTTATCATTGAGAATAAATAGGGGAAGATAAGATAGATTAAGCCAATAGGGCAGGGAATTACATAGAAAAATAATTTGCAGTTTTTTAGGGGTGATAAATTACTCTAGATAAGGTATTCCACACTTTGCAACACATATTAAATCCATGTTATTGTCAGATAGAATACTGAGGGTCCCCGAAGGAGAGGGCTTGTTAGTGTAGGAAGGATTTTAATATGGTTAGCATTTATTAGACCTTGTTTGATTATTATACGTTTTTAAATGGTATTACATTTAACAGGACTATAGGACATCTGTGATGATTTAGGATTATTGTTAGGATTAAGATAGATTGATTAAGGAAATGTAAGGACTTTAGAGAAAAGCCGCTCATAGACATGTTTTTTCCAAAAATCAATGATTTTAGATAAAGTCAAACAGTTAGAAGCTTAGTGGTGTTTGAGAGATATGAGAGAAAAGGTTTAAATTGGTAAAAATATATATTTAAGAAAATATATAAGTAGCGCAGATAGTTCATAAAAGTAGATAAGAAACTTGACAGGGAATTGGTGCAGGATTGACATGAATGGACGCCCAAGGGAGAATTGGACATGTGGAAAATTAAAAGGGGCTCCTACATGATGATGTCAGACATAAGGATAATTCACTAAATCTTACTTAAGTCATTGTTTAAGAATAAGGCAAGGTTGTTACCTGGGCAGAGCCAGGTAACAAAGGGGGGATGGGTAAATTGTGTTCTAGAATAGGATGTGACCTACGGGATAATTAACTAATCCTTTTTTAGCTAATAAACAGAACAAATGAGAAACTGTTTGTTAACCAAACCTGTATGTCCAAGATTTTATGCACTACAGGTGAATTACAGGTGAAGACACTCAATCCAGTCCCTGAGGCGTGTTGGGAGGACCATACCAAGGACTCCTGGTGACAGCTAGCAGAAAGAACTACCTGGATTGATATCACACTGCGGGAGGGTAAAACACAATAACACTTTCGAACAATAACAGAGTTCGAGAGGAGAACTGGAATTAACAGAATTCTGGGGGACATCTCTCGAATGAAAAATACCTTACCTGTCCTTTCCTTTGTGAAAGTGTGTCTGACTCTTGCTAATGATGTGTTTTCTGGAAGAGGGTGGGGCCTTATAGGTGAGCTGTCCATCCTAAACTGTATGGTTGGAGATCTTATTCCTACAACATTAACCCGAGAAGGCTAGAGGGTAATATGGACATAATTAAACAAGAAATTAGTATTAACCAAGCATAAGAGATCACTTGATCTGGATAAACAGGAAGTGAGAGTAGGATAGGGAGGGATGTCTCAGTGGAGTTCTATGTAAACCAAGTGGTGTCTGACTCCTTGGTAGTACAGAACTAAGAGTAGCTATTATGGAAGACATATATGCAAGTCTATGTAGTTCATGGAAACAAGTTATAGCTCACATCATGTGAGGAGGCTACATACATCTACATACCCAGCATGGAAGGAGATGGAGTGTAGTGAAAGTAAGGGTTTCAGTTGATAACCTAGTGCATTCCAGGTAGAAAAAGTTAGAGCAGCTGGTTGCTCTATAGGCAGCAGAATACAAGCAGGAATGCCAGATAACAACAGTTGTGTGGATTTGCACTATTTATATCCACATGTTCCTCTGAAATCTAGGCTTCCTCCCTTTACAGTGACAAGAGGAGATTATTAATGTCTGGCCCGGTATAGTGCTTATGGGAAATATGTAGGGGAAGTCAGTACCTGCAAGGAGACAGAGAATATTACTACTGATGGGGTGATGAGTGATTTGGCAGACTGGTTGAGATCTGGGGATTTCAGTAAGATAAGGAGGCTCAGGGCTCACATCTGTTGAATGTGTGGGAGAATGACAAGATGGCGGAGTATTACTGGCTAATTGAAAAGAGGTATGTGTACTGAAACATTTTGAGAATGCCTTTTACGCTCATTCAACACCATGACATGGTGTTGACTAAACGGGAGAAAATAAGTACTCCGACTGGGTATTTTGATGATAGGGTTTTTATTAATAACATTGTGGATCCAAGGGTGGCAGATGAGATCAAAGCTATAAATTAGATCCTGGCAGGATTAGAGTCAAGTATTTTTTGGTGGTCCACTCTCAATGAGAATGTGGATTGGATCAATTATATCTATTAAAAATCCACAGCGCTTCACCAATTATTTTAGAGATGTAATGAATGACTTGGCAGAATAGAATGGATGGATGTTTGCTGGCTGAAGAGGGTGGGGTGTATAGGTAGTTTGACTCCGGGATATACAGTTAGGATGGATCAGTGACCAAGGCCTTGTCTGGTTTACACACCCTAGTTCACGAGTTGGAAATAAACTCAGGGGTGGATCTGACTAAATTGGGTTGACAGTGTGTTTGAAAGATGGAAAAATGTTATGATTGCTGTGTTATGGGCTACCTTCACCTGTGTGACTGTGTTAGTTTTGTGCGGAAGTGGTTGATTGCGTGTATGTATGAAAGTTATCATTTCCAGGACTCTGGAGAAATTGATGACACTTCAGATGGAGATATCTGGACCAATCCTAAACTCTGACTAGTAGAATACAAAATACATGGCTTGGACGTAATAGAAGAATCCGGATCCTTTCACTCGCGAGGAGACCATATTTGATGTTTAGGAAATTTAGATGTTTTCTTATTTCAATGTATAGACTGTTTTTTAATAAAGATCGTAACAGAAATCCTGTTAAGAAGAGTTATAATTCTGATGTAGGTTTAAGGGTTAAGTTGGAGTTAAGGTTAGACTTGATTAATGATGGGTGAAGAGTCTGATAAACCTTCATAATAAGGTTAGTTGTAAGTTTATTCATATTTTCCTTTTTTATGTTTGATAAAACTAGATGTAGATTTGAATGTATAATATTTAATCAAAGGGAGGATTGTTGGAGGAAATTATAGTTGAAATGATTAATTATGTATACCATTTATTCTAATACTATTATAACAAATTAATTGTCTGTACCTTACGGGTTTAAGGGAGAAGGATGATGTATCTTTTCAGACAGATATGAATGTTTGTTTTGTGTTCCATTAGTGGAGAAAAGTATATCTTTTAGACAGTTTGGAATGTAGTTTTATGAGGGGAGTAGAAGAAGATCTCCAGACCTGAATACACTGCGCTATTGTGGGGATGGTAGAGAGTGTGTGAAACTGATGACGTCATTTTATGTTCTCTCTTTAAAATGTAATGTTCTTTGTATTTTGGGTCAGTACTCATCAAGAATAAATGCTGAACTTGTTTTTAAGACTGGTCTCTTGCTAATTCATGCAAAATGATAAACTTACAACTTATCATGAAATAGATAAGAGTGTGAATTTGGTTTTGGCTACAAAACATATAGGAATTTAGAATTCTTCTATCAGAATGTTAATCTTGTTTTATTATATGTTCATGTTAAATTTTTTGTTCATTTATAAGTAATTTAAAAGTTTGATGTTGAACAGTATGGAATTACTATTCAAATAGGAGAGACTGTTGGGTTGTAATTTGAAATACTTGCTACTCCAGAAGTTCATCTTTATATGTAGGAGGAATGTATATGGTGGGGTCAATGGAGGTTGGATAAGATCCAGAGGTTTGGAATGTTACTAAGTAAGGGAAAAGGCAATTCCATGGTTGTGGTCACTGATGAGGGTGGTTGGCTGTGGATTAGTGAGGAATGGGGACAGAAGGCAGGTCAGGTCACTTGAAGGGAGAAGGAACAGTTTATTACCAACATCACTTAATTTCATGCCGAACAGCAAAGATGTAATGTTTAGAGAAAATGAGTCTGCCTGAAGGGGGGGGGGGGGGGGTTGGGGGGGGGGTTGGGGTATAAATACTTGTGCTGGTGGAAACATATCTTTGCCTTTTCAGCTGTTTAACCCAATGGGTGAATAAACTTGGTTTGAGCTTTAAGCATCCTATATGCATATTCTAGCATCTGGTCATGAGAAATAGGCCGTTTACTTTGGGAACGTTATTTTTCCAAACATAAAAATAGTGCCCCCTAGCTTCAAGAGGTTAACTAGTTGTCCATTTATTTATAACCTAACAATACAAAGCATTATGTTTGAGGCAAATCCAATACATCACATCACAACATGTTTTCAAGAATGGTTGTGGCTGAATCATGGTATGCTTGGCATCAGCAAGGACTAAGGAGTTTTTAGGATAAAAAGAAATGGAATACAGCTAAAACACACTTTTTAGCAGGACAATTACCGGAAACACAAGGCAGCATACACTGGAGTTGCTTACCAAAACAAAATTGAATGTTCTTGACTGGCCTAGTTACAGTTTTGACTTAAATTGAATTGAAACTCTATGGCAATACTTACAAATGGTTGTCTAGCAATGATCAACAACCAACTTGACAGAGATTTATATTTTTTTGAAGAATAAGGTGCAAATATTGTACATTCCATGTGTACAGACTTACCTAGAAAGACTAACAGCTGTAATTGTTGCCAAAGATTATTCTATTGACAAATGGTTTGAATACTTATCTCAATGTGATATTATTATATTTCCTTTTCAGTAAATTAGCAACAAAAATTACAATAATTATGTCATTATGGATTATTATGTGTAAATGGGAATAACACAACAAAATGTGGAATAAGTCAAGGGGTGGGACCACTTTCTAAAGGCACTGTATAATGAAGGAACACTGCTATGTCTGATGTCCTTTCTTGAACTGACTTGGTAACATTCTTGATTGATTTGACAGATATAAATGAATGATGTTAGGGGCTACAGGTCTACTTGGTGGAAAGATCATTTCATGTGATATTATTGGATTCGTAAAAAATAACACTCACTAACTTTGATAGGAATTTCAATATTTGAGTCTTGATCACTCTTTTCAAATTTCACATGAAATTCCGTGAAATGCCAATTTTGATGACAACATTATTACATATCTTGATTTTAAGAATTTAGCTTTTTTTCATTTGTTTTGATGGATTTTAAATGTGGAATTGCTATTATTGAAGTTTAGATTTGTGTGTATAAAGATGGCACATAAAACCATTGAGTTGAAAATTATGAAATGCACAAATACTATCATGACAATTAAATGAGTTGGAAAATGATAGATAACTCTATAAAGTAACGCTATAAAATCTAAATCATAAAAAGATCCTAGCATTCTTACACTAAATTTAGTATCTTAAATGCAAATTTCCATTCACCTGAACTTCTTCAAATAAATAAATGAAGTCCACTTAAAATTGAAATCCCAAAGGGTCAAAAGGTGGTGGTCAACCAGGTATAACGGTCCAAAATTGCAGTGTATCACCTCATGATTGGTAGTGTCAGTATGAAAGGAGAACGCAGGTATGGTCAATATGAATCTCAGACCATATTTACAGCCTTAATATTGCAATTGCTGATCAACTGGTTGGGTGACCTCAATGTCAACCCTTTTGTGTTGTTAGGACCTCTTTATACATAAACATTCCTCCACCAAGGCAAATCCATCTACCCTACGCCACTGTGCAAAGACAACATCAGTGACATCCGCCTATCTGGGTTTTTTTTTGCAAAAGAGGAATCCGAATTATTTGCCTTAACGGTTATACCACAAGTCACAGATAATTGCTTTCTATAATTGCTTTTTCAAAGACAAATGTGTAAATACTATTGAGGTCGGAAGTTTACATACACCTTAGCCAAATACATTTTTCACAATTCCTGACGTTTAATCCGAGTAACGATTCCCTGTATTAGGGCAGTTAGGATCACCACTTTATTTATAGAATGTGAAATGTCAGAATAATAGTAGAGAGAATGATTTATTTCAGGTTTTATCACATTCCCAGTGGGTCAGAAGTTTACATACACTCAATTAGTATTTGGTAGCATTGCCTTTAAATTGTATAACTTGGGTCAAACGTGTCAGGTAGCCTTCCACAACCGTCTCACAATAAGTTGGTTGAATTTTGTCCCATTCCTCCTGACAGAGCTGGAGTAACTGAATCAGGTTTGTAGGCCTCCTTTCTCGCACATGTTTTTTCAGTACTGCCCACAAATATTCTGTAGGATTGAGGTCAGGGCTTTGTGATGGCCACTCCGATACCTTGACTTTGTCATCCTGAAGCCATTTTGCTACAACTTTGGAAGTATGCTTGGGTTCATTGTCCATTTGGAAGACCAATTTGTGTCCAAGCTTTAACATCCTTATTGATGTCTTGAGATGTTGTTTCAATATATTCAAATAATTTTCCCTCATGAGGCCATCTATTTTGTGAAGTGCACTCCTCCCTCCTGCAGCAAAGCACCCCCACAACATGATGCTGCCACCCCCGTGCTTCAAGGTTGGGATGGTGTTCTTCAGCTTGCAAGCCTCCCCCTTTTTCCTCCAAACATAACGATGGTCATTATGGCCATTATGGTTTCATTTTTGTTTCATCAGGCCAGAGGACATTTCTCTTAATAGTTCAAGCAATCTTTGTCCCCATGTGCAGTTGCAATCCATAATCTGGCATTTTTATGGCAGTTTTTGAGCAGTGGCTTCTTCCTTGCTGAGCGGCCTTTCAGGTCATGTCGAAATAGGACGCGTTTTACTGTGGATATAGATACTTTTGTACCTGTTTCCTCCAGCATCTTCACAAGGTCCTTTGCTGTTGTTCTGGTATTGATTTGCACTTTTCGCACCAAAGTACGTTCATCTCTTGGAGACCGAACGTGTCTCCTTCCTGAGCGGTATGATGGCTGCGTTTTCCCATGGTGTTTATACTTGCGTACTATTGTTTGTACAGATAAACGTGGTACATTTGGAAATTGCTCCCAAGGATGATCCAGATTTGTGGAGTTCTGTAATTTTTCTTCTGAGGTCATTTCTTTTGATTTTCCCATGATGTTAAGGAAAAAGGTACTGACTTTGAAGGTAGGCCTTGAAATACATCCACAGGTACACCTCCAATTGACCCATATTATGTCAATTAGCCTATCGGACGCTTCTAAAGTCATGACATCATTTTCTGGAATTTTCCAAGCTGTTTAAAAGGCACAGTCAACTTAGTGTATGTAAACTTCTGACCCACTGGAACTGTGATACAGTGAATTATAAGTGAAATAATCAGTCTGTAACAAATTGTTGGAAAAATGACTTGTGTCATGCACAAAGTAGATGTCCTAACCGACATGCCAAAATTATAGTTTGTTAACAACGAGTTTTAATGACTCCAACCTAAGTGTATGTAAACTTCCGACTTCAACTGTACACTATCGATCAAAGGTTTGGGGTCACTTAGAAGCTGGGGGAGGGGGGTTCTGCTAAGCTACATGGAATGGTTGTATGAGGGTCATAGAAATTATCGTTTTGATATTTGAGTTAGAATTTTTAGACCCCTTGAATTGTCCAAAAAATTATAATGACTTGATTAACATTTTTATTTGGCCTTACTGCTATTAGTCTAGGTAATTTTGTGAATATCTATTATTTTCTGGAACTACTTTATGTGTCCATCTCATTGATATCAAATTATTAGAGATACACAAATTGTTTTTGCACCCACCATGCTTCATGTACGTATTGATCATGTGAGATGAAATGTATATATTTTGGCATGTGAGCACTCAGTTTGTTTGTTTGACCTGAAGAAGGTCAGTCCAGATTGAAGTGGTTGGGAGCTTTAACGGTGTGCGGGCCTCCGTGTTTCTTACTGCAATTATCCCATACAAAAGTATTGAGTAACAGATTTAGTACAAGGAATGACAGATAGGCCTGAATGAAAATCTAAAGGAAGTGTCTGTATTATATCTGAGAGACATGAGAAACATCAGAAAAAATTTGCAATTGTTTAACCCGTTATTTTTGGCACTAAACAGTCTCCACATACAGTGCATTTGGAAAGTATTCAGTAATCCGTTTTTTTTTAGCAGAAATGCCTTCTCGAACATGTAAACTTTCATGTGCTGTCACGGCATTCAGAGGAAGAAGGTGAGGACCAACGTGCAGCGTGGTACGTGTTAATCATTTTATTAAATTGAACTGAACACCAAATACAAAGTAACAAAAGGAACAACCAAAACAGCTCCGTCAGGTGCAAAACACACTAAACAGAAAATAACTACCCACACCACACAGGTGGGAAAAGGCTACCTAAGTATGGTTCTCAATCAGAGACAACGACAGACAGCTGTCCCTGATTGAGAACCATTCCCGGCCAAAAACAAAGAAATACAAAAACATAGAAAAACAAACATAGAATGCCCACCCTAGTCACACCCTGGCCTAACCAAAATAGAGAATAAAAGCCTCTCTATGGCCAGGGCGTGACATGTGCCTTAATAACACATTTGTATGCCATCTGTAAATATGAATGAAAGTGTTAAAATTACGAGCCTTGTTGGTTAAGCCATCGAAAAAGTTAGCAACCTTCCCACTAGCCATGATTGGCTGAGATAATGAATGTGTTGGACATGCTGAGAGAGGAGTTCGGATTGGTCTGCCGTCAGTCTGTCTTAGTAGTCCTGTCGAATGCTGCTTTAAAAAAATGTATTGTGTAGTAGAGATGCATAAGTGTTGCTCTCCACTTTCTGGAGGATCAAGTTTTGAAGTCAGTGGAATTAGAGTATGATAGCTAAAGAGATGGAGAAAACACCTGTCTCCGGATTACATCTCAAACTAATGACAACCGTGGCATGGCATTCCTGACAGGGAGACGCATCCATGCATGATGACGTATACAGGTAAGATAGTTTAGCATTAGCTAGCTACATTTATACTACATGTCTCCTAATATTGACCGAAAGTGTTTTAATTTCTAGCTAAAGTGTACTGTTAGCTTTCTAGCTAACATTAGCTGGCTGGCTCCCTAGCTCATATTATTATTTTTTGTTTGCTTTTTTAATTAGCTAACTGCTCTAGTTAGCTAGCTAACATTGAACATGGTTTGTTAGCTCCCAGCACTGTGGAATTATTGACACTGGTCATTGTTGTTTAACTAGCTAACGTTAGCTGGCTGGCTCATTAGCAAACGTTACATGACGTGTGTACAATACCCATTGAATATGACCCGTGTCATTACAAAAAATCTTAATGAAATTGCATGCCAGCGGATCTGGTTAGGCTGTTTTCATGTTATCCAGAGGTAAACAAATCATCGGCCAGAGTGTCACATGTGCGCGTCAAGAGCGAAATGAGATGGGTGGGGCTAAAGCTTAAGAGGGTGTGAAGGATGCTGAATGGGTGTTGACAAAGAGCTCTTCACTAGATAGCAAAACATTCAAAGCCGATTTTCTCAAAAGTGAGTTTATAAATTGATCAGCGTTAGAAATCACTCAAACTGCATGAAACGAGCTAAAAAACAACGCTACCCAACGAGAGTATATTGACGCGCATTGAGTCGCATTAGAATTCTTGGATATCCCACACTGGCTTTGGCAGAACGGATGTACTCAAGGTTCTTATGGTCAGTCCAAACGACAAAAGGAATGGTCGAATCGCGGAAGGTCCAACGGAGATGGAACGGACCAACTGCGGAGTCTCCTCAGTGGAAAGCCACACTCTCTGACCTCCAACCACTGTCGCCATTCGCCTAGGGCTAGAGACAGCGGATGGCGAGCAGTTCGCGGTTACCCACATCATAGTTGCGTTCCGACGGCGACAGGCGATGAGAAAATACGCGCAAGGATGGACCTTATCGTCAGAATGGGAGCGCTGGGACAGAATGGCTCCCACACCCACCTCTGAAGCGTCAACCTCGACAATGAATTGTTTAGTGACGTCAGGAGTAACAAGGATAGGAGCGGATGTAAAACGCTTCTTGAGGAGATCAAAAGCCCTGGGCGGAACCGGACCACTTAAAGCACGTCTTGACAGAAGTAAGGGACGGTAGAGTGAGAGGGGCTGCCACTTGCCCGAAATTACTAATGAAATGCCGATAGAAATTCGCGAAAACCGAGAAAGCGCTGCAACTCGACACGTGACTTAGGGACTTATGGGGCCAATCGCTGACAGCATGGACCTTAGCGGGATCCATCTGAATGCCTTCAGCGGAAATAACAGAACCGAGAAATGTGACGGAGAAAATCAGAACCGAGAAATGTGACGGAGGAAAGGCGCACTTCTCAGCCTTCACATAGAGACAATTCTCTAAAAGGCGCTGAGTACACGTCGAACGTGCTGAACATGAATCTGGAGTGACGGTGAAAAAATCAGGATATCGTCAAGGTAAACGAAAACAAAGATGTTCAGCATGTCTCTCAGTACATCATTCACTAATGCCTGAAAGACAGCTGGAGCATTAGCGAGACCGAACGGCAGAACCCGGTATTCAAAATGCCCTAACGGAGTGTTAAACGCCGTTTTCCACTCGTCCCCCTCCCTGATGCGCACAAGATGGTAAGCATTACGAAGGTCCAACTTAGTAAAGAACCTGGCTCCCTGCAGAATCTCGAAGGCTGACGACATAAGGGGAAGCGGATAACGATTCTTAACCGTTATGTCATTCAGCCCTCGATAATCCACGCAGGGGCGCAGGGTACCGTCCTTCTTCTTAAGTGGATAAAAAAAACCCGCTCCGGCGGGAGAGGAAGAAGGCACAACGGTACCGCGAGAGAAACAGACAGATAATCTTCGAGAGCCTTACGTTCGGGAGCCGACAGAGAGTATAGTCTACCCCGGGGGGGAGTGGTCCCCGGAACGAGATCAATACAACAATCATACGACCGGTGAGGAGGAAGGGAGGTGGCTCTGGACCGACTGAAGACCGTGCGCAGATCATGATATTCCTCCGGCACTCCTGTCAAATCACCAGGTTCCTCCTGAGAAGAGGGGACAGAAGAAACAGGAGGGATAGCAGACATTAAACACTTCACATGACAAGAAACGTTCCAGGATAGGATAGAATTACTAGACCAATTAATAGAAGGATTATGACATAACAGCCAGGGATGACCCAAAACAACAGGTGTAAAAGGTGAACGAAAAATCAAAAAGGAAATGGTCTCACTGTGGTTACCAGATACTGTGAGGGTTAAAGGTAGTGTCTCACATATGATACTGGGGAGGAGACTACCATCCAAGGCGAACATGGGCGTGGGCTCCCCTAACTGTCTGAGAGGAATGTCATGTTTCCGAGCCCATGCTTCGTCCATAAAACAGCCCTCCGCCCCAGAGTCTATTAATGCACTGCAGGAAGCTGCCGAACCGATCCGGCGTAGATGGACCGGCAAGGTAGTACAGGAACTTGACGGAGAGGACAGAGTAGTAGCGCTTATCAGTAGCCCTCTGCTTACTGATGAGCTCTGGCCTTTAACTGGACATGAAATGACAAAATGACCAGCGGAACCGCAATAGAGACAGAGGCGGTTGGTGATTCTCCGTTCCCTCTCCTTAGTCGAGATGCGAATACCCCCCAGCTGCATGGGCTCAACACCTGAGTCAGTGGGGAAAGATGGTAGTGTCGGGGAGAGGGGAGACACAGTTAACGCGAGCTCTCTTCCATGAGCTCGGTGACGAAGATCTACCCGTCGTTCTATGCGGATGGCGAGTTCAATCAAAGAATCCACGCTGGAAGGAACCTCCCGGGAGAGAATCTCATCCTTAACCTCAGCGTGGAGTCCCTCCAGAAAACGAGCGAGCAACGCCGGCTCGTTCCAGTCACTGGAGGCAGCAAGAGTGCGAAACTCTATAGAGTAATCCGTTATGGATCGATCACCTTGACATAGGGAAGACAGGGACCAGGAAGCTTCTTTCCCAAAAACAGAACGATCAAAAACCCGTATCATCTCCTCCTTAAAGTTCTGATACTGGTTAGTACACTCAGCCCTTGCCTCCCAGATAGCCGTGCCCCACTCCCGAGCCCGTCCAGTGAGGAGAGATATGACGTAGGCGATACGAGCAATACCCCTGGAGTACGTGTGGGGCTGGAGAGAGAACACTATATCACACTGGGTAAGGAACGAGCGACATTCAGTGGGCTCCCCAGAGTAGCACGGTGGGTTATTAATTCTGGGCTCCGGAGACCCGGAAGCCCAGGAGGTAACCGGTGGATCGAGGCGGAGATTGTGAATCTCCTCCGAGAGGCTGGAGACGTGGGCAGCCAGGGTCTCAACGGCATGTCGAGCAGCAGACAATTCCTGTTCGTGTCTGCCTAGCATCGCTCCCTGGAACTTGACAGCAGAGTAGAGAGAATCCGTAGTCGCTGGGTCCATTCTTGGTCGGATCCTTCTGTTATGCAGGTGAATGAGGACCCAAAAGCGACTTAACAGAAACAAAGTTTATTCCAGTCTTAACAAAAAACGATTAATCCTGAATTCTTTCGCTGGTAATGTCCAAACAGGAATAACTGAAATCCTCTAGTCAGTAGAGGGGAACAACAGGAGATGCGACCACAGACTGCAGGTCGCTTCGGGTTGGCGCAGGCCGTAGCTGATAGAGACACCTGCTCACACGCAGCATCTGAAGAAGGCAAAAACACGACAGGACGGAACAAGGACACAGTACAACAAACAAGGATCCGACAAGGACAGAAGCGGAAACAGAGGGAGAAATAGGGACTCTAATCAGAGGGCAAAATAGGGGACAGGTGTGAAAGAGTAAAAGAGGTAGTTAGGAGAATGAGGAACAGCTGGGAGCAGGAACGGAACGATAGAGAGAGAGAGAGAGAGAGGAGAGAGATAGAGAGAGGGAAAGAACCTAATAAGACCAGCAGGGGGAAACAAATAGAAGGGAAAGCACAGGGACAAGACATGACAATCTATGACAAAACATGACATCACTTTGCAAGCTAAAATAATGTGACCTGCAGACCTGACGTGTTCAGCAAAAAAGGAGCATTATGAAGTTGTTCATTACACGTTGGATGGTGTGTCAATACAGCCAGTCACTACAAAGATAGTCGCCGGAGAGGAAAGAGCCAAATGTTAAAACAGTTAGAGTTATATCGCTGTGATAGGAGAAAACTGAGGATGGATCAACAACATTAACTTAAATGAAAGAGGGAAAAGAAGGAAGCCTGTACAGATTAAGATATTCCAAAGCATGCATCCTGTTTGCAATGAGGCACTGAAGTAAAACTGCAAATAAATATGACAAAGAACTTAACTTTAAATCCTGAAGACATGGTGTTAGGGTTTTGTCAAATCACTGAGTACCACTTCATATTTTCAAACATTGTGATGGCTACATCATGTTATGTGTATGCTTGTCATTGTCAAGGAATAGGGAGTTTTTTGGGATAAAAATAAACGGAATAGAGCTAATCAAATCCCAGAGAAAACATGGTTGAGTGTACTTTCCAACAGATACTGAGAGAAAAATGTGTCTTTCAGCAGAACAAAAATCAAAAACACAAGGCCAAATATACACCAGAGTTGCTTCCTAAAATGACATTGAATGTTCCTGAGTAGCCTAGTTACAGTTTTGACAAGACTTGAAAATGGCTGTCTGGTAATGATCAACAACTTGACAGAGCTTGAAGACATTTTGAAATTATAATTTCTAAAAATTGTTCCCGCCATGTGTGCAAAGCTTTTAGAGACTTATCCAGAAAGACTACCAGCTGTGATCACTGCTAAATATGATTCTAAAGGGGTGTTGAATACTTATGTAATCAAGATATAGTATATTATTGTTTTATAAACAGTACAAGTCAAAAGTTTGGACACGTATACTCATTAAAAAAAAAATCTTAATTTTTGTAAAATGTTCTACATTGTAGAAATGAATAGATAACAACTATGAATTAATGCATATAGAACCATGTAGTAACCAAAAAAGTGTTAAACAAATCAACATAGAGTGGGGCAAAAAAGTATTTAGTCAGCCACCAATTGTGCAAGTTCTCCCACTTAAAGATATGAGAGAGGCCTGTAATTTTCATCATAGGTACACTTCAACTACGACAGACAAAATTAGAAAAATAAATCCAGAAAATCACATTGTAGGATTTTTTTATGAATATTTTTTGCAAATTATGGTGGAAAATAAGTATTTGGTCACCTACAAACAAGCAAGATTTATGGAGCTCCTCTTGTCCTCCACTCGTTACATGTAATAATGGCACCTGTTTGAACTTGTTATCAGTATAAAAGACACCTGTCCACAACCTCAAACCGTCACACTCCAAGTTCCAAGCTCCACTATGGCCAAGACCAAAGAGCTGTCAAAGGACACCAGAAACAAAATTGTAGACCTCACCACGCTGGGAAGACTGAATCTGACACGGCGGTTGGAACCAAAAATCACAAATTTGGACTCTCCAAACCAAAGGACATATTTCCATCAGTCTAATGTCCATTGCTCATGTTTGTTGGCCCAAGAAAGTCTCTTCTTCATATTGGTGTACTTTACTAGTGGTTTCTTTGCAGCAATTCGACCAGGAAGGCCTGATTCACGGAGTCTCCTATGAACAGTTAATGTTGAGATGTGTATGTTACTTGAACTCTGTGAAGCATTTATTTGGGCTGCAATCTGGTGTGCAGTAAACTCTAATGCATTTGTCCCCTGCAGCAGAGGTAACTCTGGGTCTTCCTTTATTTTCCAAGTTTAATCCCACCTTGTAACACATAACAAAATGTAGAAAAAGTCCAAGGGTGTGAATACTTTCTGAAGGCACTGTATGTTGCAATATCATAGCCTGAGTAGCTACTTAAAATGCCTGTATCGTGCTTATGTTTGTAATAGCCTACTGGCACAACAGACAAAGACGTTTGTTATACAACATGTCGATCATGTATTTTGATCAACATGTAAAAGTTTTTAGGCTTACACCCGACACAGACGTCTGTCTCGCGGTGTGTTGAAACATTGGTGATTTAGCTATACAGCAATAAATGCCAATCTGCTCTTTGAATAGATTCTCCAGAGACGTATCTTTAAGCTATGTCCCTATCTGTCAAAGCTATCCATAATATGCTTTGAGAATGTCACTCACTTTATTTATATTCTGATTCTCTGGTACAGAGAGCCCTGGCTGAATTTATCTTCCATTGATCTATTAAGCGAATTGTTTTAAAAGGTAATTTACAGATTTCACGAGTGCAGTGTGAGTGCTATGATGGGGTTAAAATCCACACTGAAGCTTTTGGTATACATTGTTGTCTTCAGGAAGGCAGTGAGTTGCTGCACAACAGATTTTTCAAAAGAAATTGAGAGGAATGGGAGATTTGATATAGGCCGATAGCACCTGAAAAAAAAATGAATCACACAAAATGTTTAGGCCTAATTGAATAGGTTAAATTGTCCTATATATAATCTGCTGATCTTTTCTCCTGTCAAAAAGCCTGTTTAATGATGATCTAACAGCAAGGCTAAGCACCTGGCCCTGTGCCATGATAAACACAAGTAGCAACTGGGATGTTATGAGAAGTTGATGAGTTGCTCACTCCCTCACTCATCCATTGTTCTTCCTTTCTTGTTTTTATTTTGCGTTCATTTGCCAAAGCATACTATAGCCAATTAAAATGTTGTCGCCAAACAGGCTGACTTCCATGACTCCAGTTAGCTGTCAGGTAGCCTTTGAGTTCATAATGAAAAAGGACTTGCAAATAGGCTATGACGCATTTGACGCTACGAAAATTGATAAACTATACACGCCTGCTATTGAAGTTGCGGATACAAGCTATTTACACTATCTGCAAATGTAATTGCAACCAAATACACTTATCGGAATGTAAAAAGCTTATGAAGCTCCCATTTAAAAATTGAGTAAGTCATAAAACATGTCATGTTCATAAATATCAGACTAAGAAATGATGCCTATTTAGATACACAACACATGAATGGATTTTAGACCAGTGCTGAACTCTTGATTCTAAAGAGGCCGAAAGTTTGAATATTATTATAGGTTGGTAGCACTTCAAGCTACATAGTATCACAGAATATATGGCTCTGTTAATAACATGGTAGAACACTGAATTGGAAATTGGAACCTTGGGTTCTAGCTGGGATCCATTTTTATGTTATTTGTATAGAAGGGTTACAAGTTATTGTTGCTGACAGTGAAAACATCAATAGCCTTCCCCTGTTACCCCTCTACACTTCTGGGAATGCTTTCCACTAGATGTTGGAACATAGCTGCAGGGACTTGATTCCATTCATCCACAAGAGCATTAGTGGGGTCGGGCACAGATTTTGGACTGGCTCGCAGTCGTCGTTCCAATTCATCCAAAAAGTGTCGATGGAGTTGAGGTCAGGTCTTTGTGCAGGCCAGTCAAGTTCTTCCATACCGATTACGAAAAACATGGGCATTGTCATGCTGAAACAGTAAAGAGCTTTCCCCAAACGGTTTCCACAAAGTTGGAAGCACAGAATTGTCTAGAATGTCATTGTATCCTGTAACGTTAAGATTTCCCTTCTCTGGAACTAAGGGGCCTAGTCCAGACTGTTATTCCTCCTCCACCAAACATTACAGTTGGAACTATGCATTGGGGCAGGCAGCTTTCTCCTGGCATCCTACAAACCCACTCCAGTCAACGCTTGGCATTGTGCATGGTGATCTTAGGCTTGTGTGCGGCTGCACGCCCATGGAAACCCATTTCATGAAGCTCCTGACAAACAGTTATTGTGCTTCCAGAAGCAATTTGGAACTTGGTAGTGGTTGTTGCAACCGATGACAGATGATTTTTACTCACTAAGCTTTAGCACTCGATGGTCCCGTTCTGTGAGCTTGTGTGGCCTACCTCTTCGTGGCTGAGACATTGCTGCTCCTAGATGTTTCTACTTCACAGCACTTACAGTTGACCGGAATGGTTCTAGCAGGACAGAAATTTGACGAACTGGCTTGTTGGAAAGGTGGCATGTAAGTCGCTCTGGATAAGAGCGTCTGCTAAATGACTTAAATGTAAATGTAAATGACGGTGTCATGTTGAAAGTCCCTGAGCTCTTCAGTACTGGCCATTCAACTGCCAATGTTTGTCTATGGAGATCGCATCGCTGTGTGCTCAATTTCATACACCTGACAGCAACCGGTGTGGCTGAAATAGACAAAACCACTCATTTTAAGGGGTGTCCACATACTTTTGGTCATGTAGTGTACGTTTACGGATGGTAGTGGAGCCATTGCAAGAAAAAAAACTGAATGGAAGCGGTCAAACTTCCTTTGTCTCACACGCTTTATAATGTGTTGCCAATAGATTCATACAAAACTATTATTGTCAAACTAAATGATCAACCCACTGTGTACAGACATCAATTCAGCGTCTATTCCACGTTCGTTCCACGTGATTTAATTGAAATAACGTGGAAACAATGTTGATTCAACCAACGTGTGTCCGGTGGGAGGGCCAAATTAATCAAATGTCTTAGACTGAAATCAACTGCTTGAGAACGAGAATTGTGGCATTACATTATAAAGCCCATATGTAGGCATTTACATATGGATGACTCAGGAGCTTATAATGTTCTGAACCAGAATGACACTAACTCACCCCTTACATTATAATTAAGGAACAAGCTTGACAGCAGCACTTCTCTACTTGTGACTGAGCTTGATCAGTCAGATTCCATTAAATTGACACACACCCCAGAAGGATATTCTTTCAAAAGCAACATTACAATTGCCCTTTAATTGTACATTAAATTGAATATGTCTAAATGGTCTATCTACAGTACATTTGGAATGGAAGCAGGATAGAAACAGGATACACCTGAGCTCATTTTCAGGTCTGAATAATTATGTAAATAAGGTCATTCATTTTTTCCTTTTTAATACATTTACAAAAAGGCACATAGGGAGTGCTTAGGCAAGAGGCCTGCGGGCATACATAACCCGTAGTATTTACTTTCTATACACACTAGGTAAGACCTTGACAGACCAGCCCCCCATATTCTGGTTAAGTAAGTGGGTAGGCAGGCAAGGTAGGAGAGGAGGCTTTGACATTTACTTTATTTGCTTTGGTTCCATCCAGACCCTTTTCCCCAAATTTACCGTGTGAAGGAGTAAATAAATTCCCAGTAAAAGGTCAATTGTCTGCCGTTGTCATCCTTACTCGTACCCACGATCTCATACCTCTTTCACTCCACAGGGAGTTGAGTTGTAGCAGGTTGTTTTTGTTCCCTCTTCCTAGAGGCGTGCGAAACACCAGAGATAAATAATGAAGTGCCCGCCCTCACCGGAACGCACTACAAACACTACAGCCAAAACGGGAGCCACTTACAAAAACTACAAATTCAAGCAAATTTTTCAAAAAACAAGCCTGAAACTCTTTCTAAAGACTGTTGACATCTAGTGGAAGCCCTAGGAACTGCAATTGGGGAGGCATTCTTTAATATTCCAATTCCCAGCCATTGTAATCAGTGGTGATCTGAAAAAAAAGATGGATGGATTGTCCTCAGGTTTTTTGCCTGCCATATCAGTACTGATATACTCACAGACATCATTCAAACAGTTTAAGAAACTTGAAAGTATTTTATATCCAAATCTACTAATAACATGCATATCCTAGCTTCTGGGCCTGAGTAGAATTTGGGCACACTTTTCATCCGCACGTGAAAATACCGCCCCCTATCCCAGAGAGGTTAAATCGAATATGTCTAAATGGTCTGTCTACAGTACATTTGGAATAGAAGCAGGATAGAAGCAGGATACACCTGAGCTCATTTTCAGGTCTGAATACTTATGTAAAGAAGGTATTTTTCGTTTTTCATTTTAAATACATTTGCAAAAAATGTCAAACCTGTTTTCGCTTTGTCATTATGGGCTATTGTGTGTAAATTGATGAGGAATATTTTTTATTTAATTAAATTTAACATAACAAAATGTGAAAAACGTCATCAAAGGGTGCGAATACTTTCTTCATGCACTGTATATCTCCATTACCCTATGTACAATGAATCCATTACATTTGCACATGCCCAAGCTCTTAAAATTATATGCTGCCAAAAACTACATTCAAGCTGCACATGAATTGCGCCTTATTTTTTCTAAATGTTTCTCTTTTTATAATTGTTTAGCTATATCTCCATTTTATGACAATATTAATTCTCATGTTTCATAGGCAAGTACAGTATAGGCTTTAGAAAGTCAACTGTACATGCACATGGCCCCTGAAAACCAAATTAACCACAGACAATTAGTTAAGCAAATTTTAAATTGGTTAATATTTTTGTTTCGTATTGGGGTTTTGTAGGCATTGGGATTGCGGCTGAGTAGGGGTGTCTAGCATAGGCTTGGCTGCCTGAGGCGGTTCTCAATCAGAGTCAGGTGATTCTCGTTGTCTCTGATTGGGAACCATATTTAGGTAGCCTAGGTTTCAATGTGTGTTTTGTGGGTGATTGTTCCTGTCTCTGTGTTTGTTTTCACAAGATAGGCTGTATAGGTTTTTGCCTTTCGTTTGTTGTTTTGTAATTTATGTTATTTCACGTATCATTCATTTTCATTAAAGAACATGAGTAACCACCACGCCGCATTTTGGTCCGACTCTCTTTCAACAGACGGACGCCGTTACAGAATCACCCACCACACCCGGACCAAGCAGCGTGGTGACAGGCAGCGACAGCAGAAGCAGCGAAAGGAGGAATGGACTTGGGAAGACGTTTTGGATTGCAAGGGTTGTTACACTTGGGAGGAGATACTGGCTGGAAGAGATCGCCTCCCATGGGAACAGGTGGAGACACTTAGGAGAGCAGAGGCAGCCGGAGAGAAGAGCCGACGATACGAGGGAACACGGTTTATTGGGGGGCTCAGGGAGAGTGTGGCAGAGTCAGGGTTCAGACCTGAGCCAACTCCCCCTTTTTATCGTGAGGAGCAGCGATCACAGGACTTCTGGACGGAAAAGGACCCTGGGCACAGCCTGGTGAATATCGACGCCCCAAAGAAAAAATGGATGCGTAGAAAGCGGAGAGGCGCTGGTATGAAGAGGCAGCACGGCGACGCGGATGGAAGCCTGAGAGTCAGCCCCAAAAATGTATTGGGGGGGCTCACAGGGAGTATGGCTACGCCAGGTAGGAGACCTGGGCAAACTTCCTGTGCTACCGGGGGGTTAAAGAGACCGGGCAGGCACCGTGTTATGCTATGGAGCGCAGGGTGTCTCCAGTGCGGGTGCATAGCCCGGTGCGGTACATACCAGCTCTTCGTATTGACCCGGGCTAGAGTGGGCATCGAGCCAGGTAAGGTTGGGCAGGCTCGGTGCTCAAGAGCTCCGGTGCTCCTGCATGGTCCGGTCTATCCAGTGCCACCTCCACACACCAGTCCTCCGGTGGCAGCTCACCGCACCAGGCTTCCTGTGTGTGTCCTCGGTCCAGTACCACCAGTTCCAGCACCACGCACCAGGCCTTCAGTGTGCCTCGCCTGTTCAGCGCAGCCAGAGACTTTCTCCTCTCCAGTGCTGTCGGAGTCTCCCACCTGTTTAGCGCTGCTGGATCCTCCCGCCTGTTCAGCGCAGCTAGCACTTTCCTCCTCTCAAGCGCTGCCGGAGTCTCCCACCTGTTTGGCGCAGCCAGAGCTTTCCTCCTCTCCTGCGCTGCAGGAGTCTCCCGCATGTTCAGCGCTGCCAGAGCTGCCAGCCTGCATGGAGCAGCCTGAGCTGCTAGCCTGCATGGAGCAGCCAGAGCTGTCAGTCTGCATGGAGCAGCCAGAGCTGCCAGTCTGCATGGTGCAGCTAGAGCTGCCAGTCTGCATGGAGCAGCCAGAGCTGCCAGTCTGCATGGAGCAGCCAGAGCTGCCAGTCTTCATGGAGCAGCCAGAGCTGCCAGTCTGCATGGAGCAGCCAGAGCAGCTAGATCCGCCAGTCAGCCATGATCTTCCAGATCTGCCAGTCAACCAGATTCTTCCAGATCTGCCAGTCAACCAGACTCTTCCAGATCTGCCAGTCAACCAGACTCTTCCAGATCTGCCAGTCAACCAGACTCTTCCAGATCTGCCAGCCAGCCAGGATCTGCCGGAGCCAACTACCTGCCTGAGCTTCCTCTCAGTACTGGGCTTCCTCTCAGTACTGTGCTTCCTCTCAGTACTGGGCTTCCCCTCAGTCCCGGGCTTCCCCTCAGTCCTGAGCTTCCCCTCAGTCCCAAGCTTCCCCTCAGTCCCTGGCTTCCTCTCAGTCCCGAGCTTCCACCTCAGTCCCGAGCTGCCCCTCAGTTCAGTGGGGTCCTTGGTGAGGGTTATTAGGCCAAGGTCGGCGGCGAGGGTCGCCAATCAAAGGACTCGTTACAGGGGGACTAAGACTTGGTTGGACTGGGGTCCACGTCCCGAGCCGGAGCCGCCACCGTGGACAGACGCCCACCCGGACCCTCCCCTATGGGTTTAGGTGTGCGGCCGGGAGTCTGCACCTTGGGGGGGGGGTTCTGTCACGCCTTTGTCTTAGTATTTTGTGTTTTCGTTATATATTTGGTCAGGCCAGGGTGTGACATGGGGTTGTGTGGTATTTTGTTGTGTTTCATATTGGGGTTTTGTAGGCATTGGGATTGCGGCTGAGTAGGGGTGTCTAGCATAGGCTTGGCTGTCTGAGGCGGTTCTCAATCAGAGTCAGGTGATTCTCGTTGTCTCTGATTGGGAACCATATTTAGGTAGCCTAGGTTTCACTGTGTGTTTTGTGGGTGATTGTTCCTGTCTCTGTGTTTGTTTTCACAAGATGTATAGGTTTTCGCCTTTCGTTTGTTGTTTTGTAATTTATGTTATTTCATGTATCATTCATATTCATTAATAAAGAACATGAGTAACCACCACACCGCATTTTGGTCCGACTCTCTTTCAACAGACGAACGCCGTTACAGAAGACAAATATTCCAGAAGCAAAAAGTAAGTATGAGGATGGGACGAGCAAGTTGAGATACTCTTCTGCTGACTTTTTCAACTGTCAAATAGCCTATTTGATGTCAATCTAACGCCCGGCCCTGTGCCATGATAAACACAAGTAGCACGCATAGCAACTGGAATGTTATGAGAAGTTGATGACTTCACTCATCCATTGTTCTTCCTGTCTTGTTTCATTTTGCGTTGAATTGCCAAAGCATACTATAGTCGATTAAAAGATTGCAGCCAAACAGGCTGACTTCCATGCCTCCAGGTAGCTCTCATGTAGCCTTTGTGATAATAATGAAAAAGGGCTTGCAAATCGGCTATGACGCATTTGACGCTACGAAAATAGATATACTATCGAAGTTGTAGATACATGTAAAGTTATACATTATGCCTATTTAGATACACAACACATGAATGCATTTTAAACCAATGCTGAACACTCGATTCTGATTGGCCGAAAGGTTGCATTATTACCATATGTTGGTGGCACTTCAAGCTACATAGTATCACAGCATTTATGGCTCTGGTAATAACATGGTAGTACACCGAAATGGAAATCGGAACCTGTGGTTCTAGCTGGGATTTTATCTGACGCTATTTGTACGGAAGGGTTACAAGTTATTGTTGCTGACAGTGAAAACATCAATAGGCTTCCCCCCGTTACCATATTGCTATTTTATTGTTACCCATTAAATGGTTGGCTAGCTATGTGGTTTATTGCACTGAAACCATAACATATTATACTGAGATCTGGGCAAGTCATATTTCCATTGTAACTAAACATTGTTACCATATGTTGCATGTAGTGTACTGCTACAGTACAATATAATTTCCACTTTAAGCTACTGTAATGTAAAGTACTACCACATTTGGTCTTTATCAATTGACTAATGTTTAGAAGTAGAAGTGTGCCGGTGGATCATGTGGATCATGTAAGGCGTGGAAGTGATCAATGAGTATGTTAAACTTTACAATAACATAAATAAGCGATAATAATCTATTAGAATCTGAATGCATATGAATGCATTTCATTATTTGTGAACATTAAAAAAAGATGCTGGCATTTATTAGCATTATAACATTACAATTCATTACCACTTATAACATTTATAATAATTTATAAAACATAAATAAGTATTCATAAACAGGTAAGCCTATAACCATAATGGCTTTTTCATGAAAGTTATTATAAAGCGTTTTCAAATAATTCAATATTTTCAGCAACAATTTAAAAATAAAACAATAGCTCTAAATGTTTGTGTGACAGTACATGACATTTTTGGTAAATCATTTGAAAGAGAAAACTTGCATGTAACACGCTACCAGGTGTATGGAGCCTAAATTGTACTTACTAAAAAGAACTGCAGCACACCAGTAATGTTGATGCTTCCAGCAATAGTATGTATCTTATTAAACACTTACGTAAGATACATCAATTTGTTGGAGTTTTTCTGATTTTCAGTAAATTAACCATACCACAATGTTAAATGCTATTGCCCATGCTATGAAACAACCAGTGCATCAATGTGACAGTGAGTAGGCCTGTTCTGTAAAAAAACAAGTCAACTAAATATTAGGCCCTACTGGCTGTCACCTGGATAAACTGTTGTTCGTTCTATGTAGTTCTCTGTTGCCCTCTGTTACAGAAATGCCTATACATAACCATCACTCAAGCTGTGAAACCTCAGTAGTGTCAGAGGTTTCATATCTGCCATACCACGTTACCTAATAATATTTAGGTGAAATATTAGACTTTATTACAAAGTAACAGAGCCGAGCGATTCCATGGAATCTCTTACCTTATCACAGAGCTCTGCCTTTATAGTTTTAATTATTTGCATAACATATAGAGTCCCCTTCCTCTATATGGAAATAACTCCCCTTGACCTTTCGCCACCATTATCTTCCAGTCTCATTTTCTGCTTGTTAACGCCCACATCTGACACCTGTCTAGATTATAATTGTGGCGGGGCCCTGGTTATATATGTTTCATCCCTTATATGGCCATTCTGTGTCAGCACTTCAAAGTGGACAGTCCAGATACTGCAGATAATGGAAATGTAATCATTGTCATGAGTTTTGCTCCTACATAAACCTGCTTTGGTACTAAACAAGTCCCACACCAAAATAAAAACACAACTAAACACAGGAAAGGGCGCATCAATCATCAAGCACTGAGGGCAAACTTCCCCCTATCCGTCCCAACGATCGGACCAAAGATCTTCATTCATATACAATGGAAAGGAGAAAAAAGATCCAATCTGTACTAATACAAAGCAAAAGCAAGCTTAAAATACAATGTAGAAACATGAGAATGTAGTACATAGCCTTGCCTGTAGTACATAGCCAATCCTTTATCATCAATTTTACAAACTCCTGCAGTTTCTAAAACCCAAATTGTTTTACAATTATAGTATCTCAGTCGCTTTGGTGCATTTTTCACTTCATCCCTAACATGTGCAAAATAATAAGTACATTTCTCAGAACAATTGGTACAACCTGCAATATACAATAGATATGTTTCTAAAGCTAGTCAGTCACTAAAAATCCTTAGTACATCTCTCAAAAGTAAATATTCATGCCAATGATCATGTCAGTGTTATCAGAATGATAAGTCATTGTTCACGAACAAGGTCGTCAAAATGTTTAGGCATGTTGTCAATGTAACTGTGTACTTTGACAGTGTTACCTGATGTAAACTTAGGCTACAGAACACAGCGTGGTTGAAGTTAATGTTTTTTAATAAGACAACTAAACATGAACATAATACAAAATAACAACCGTGGAAAACCGAAACAGCCCTATCTGCAGGAACAATCACCCACAAAACCCAACACCAAACAGGCTACCTAAATAGGGTTCCCAATCAGAGACAATGACTAACACCTGCCTCTGATTGAGAACCATATCAGGCCAAACACAGAAACAGACAAACTAGACACACAACATAGAATGCCCACTCAGATCACACCCTGACCAAACAAAACATAGAAACATACAAAGCAAACTATGGTCAGGGTGTGACAGAGCATCCTCGGGTAGGTCACAAACCATTGCCTTATGATGTTTAATCGATGGAAACTCACATTATCACAAATGACCACATACTTTGGCAAATCGTCTTTAAACAGACCCCTCTCATCATCAGGGATAAGAGCCCTGTAGAGAGTCTCTAAAAAGTTGAGTAGATGCTGGGTGTTGTATGGCCCTATAAGGGGGATATGGGTAGGACACCATGCTCCGAAATAGCAGCACACATGGTGATATTTCCTCCCCGTTGGCCTGGCAAATCCACAATAGCTCTGTGACCGATAATATTCCGACCCCGCCTTCTGCATTTGGTCAGGTTGAAGCCAGCCTCATCCACGTATCAAAGTTGTGAGAGGGTTCACTTGATTCCAACTCAATTATATGCTATATCCCAGAACACACAGTTGAATTTGTTTTGGTAAGGATGAGTGACATAAAATGTACATATATTGCATGTTCCTTCCACTGCAATGGAAATATGTGCAGTTTATGCTTACTGTACTATGTATCACTATAAAATGTTGCTGTAAAGTAGTTACATAGATATATGTTTTACCTGTACATACTGGTACCGTAGCTCCTTAACTCTCTCCTCATTCCTTTGGAATGGTACACGGTACAGCTGTTTCATACTCATCTGGTTTCTACCCTGTCGATGGTTGAGATGCTAACCGTATGGATGTTTTCAAAGACATCATTGTCTTCTATAATGGTCCTTTGTATTTCCCTGAGTCTCATGACATTGTTTGCTCGGACCATGGTGCAAATATCGTCCTCCTGTTGAGGTGTGAAAAGGCGTCCTCTGCCACCGGTTTGAGGTAATCTTGCAGTCCTATGTGGGGGAAAATGCAGTGATGCATCGCACACTTTCACATAGACAAAAACTATGCGAACACACATTTTACTGTAAAACATACAGGTGGGTGCACGTAAGGTGCAGTATGTATCTGTATAGAGTATATTTCTGTATGCTGTGAAAGTATACAGTATAGTATACTGCTTATATACAGTAACAGTGCACTGTACATTGGTGGACATACCTGTTCTCTCTTCGTTTCCTGGTCCATCCATTATTGGAAAATTGCAACTCTGTGTTGTGGTCTGTCTATATATGCTTGCCAATTGATTCTTCATGAGATGCACCTTTGAGCAATTTAGACAACTGGTTGATTGTTGGTTGAACTAACACTTTACATTCCTTCATGAGTGAGGGTCAATTTCACCTGCACGATTCATCAATTCACGTTTTTGTAAAAAAAGGTCTAATAGAAATGTGTAAAACTATGCTTGACAGTTTATGACAAATAGTTCAACAATATTGCATGTAATGGCTTATGCAATGAACTAATGTCTAGATGTTTTGAGTGGCAAGACTATTCAGCAGAGAACCATCTACTATATTTTGATCAACATGACATGAGCAATTGATAATGTGGCAAAAAGCTGACACTTATACATTATCATTACATTGATTTAGTGATGTGCACAAGTGACTAGATTATTTGGAATTTGTACAAGTAGTATCAAGAATTGCACTTTTGATCTAAGAAATGCACTGAGAAAAACTGGAACTGCAGCTATAGAAATATTCATATTGTCCTTTTACAATAGTAAACCTGTCATTATGAGGACCATTTAATTCAGTTCTTATGTCATATGCTGCAAATTCATGTTCTCCCAACATAGTGTTCTAATATACTTCTACCCTTAGTCCTGACTAATGCCAACCTGCATTCTTCATTACACAAAGGAATGTAGTATTTTTTACATTGAAATTTTTTCCATTTAACACATTCTTCACATGATGCAGGTTCAGGTACAATTAACAGATCTGCCAAGGGGGATTTGCTACACAATATACAATTGTCCATCCCATGTCTGGTTGCTGTGTACTGAGTCTACTTATACCAACCATTTGTTATTGCTTTTCTAAACGTTTGGTCAATATTTGATTCTGGGATAGTTTCTTCATTGTGTCTACCCCAGTTGGTAACAGATGTCCAGATTTTCTGCATCAATCCACTTTCTTGTGGTTTTGCCATTGCCTTAGTTGGTGTACTAGTCTCTAGTGGGGGGTGATTTTACAATTTCTTCTAGGTTTGTCGCTGTTGCTGTCAAGGCAATTCTACTGTTCTTCATCTGTCCTGGTTTCACGTTCGGTTAGAAAGACCATATAAGGACAGAGAAGTCGATGGTAAAGAAGTTGCCGTCCCATTCTCCTGTCGTTCTTTCTCCGTCCCCTTGGACAGCACCTCTGTCATATGTATCTGCCAGAGTAGGTATGTCAACAGGCATGTCACTCCTCCCCATCCCTGGACATTCAGGAGAGAGTGTCTGTTGGCTGTTGGAAGTTGCTCCTTGATCCGCCTCTCCTTCGGCTTCTTCCTGGCTCCTTCCTGGCACGTCGACCTCATCTGCTCCCGTTCCCTCCGGATACCCATCTGGTTTATCAGCATCCTCTGTGTCCTCATGGCCATATGGTCACTCACCGATCCCCTCCGGAACTCTGATACAGTGGTTTAGATGGTACCACGTAGTTCTTCCTTCCACCTGGATGACTGTTGGTGTTGCTAGGACCACACCTCTCGCCTTGGCTCGATCCACTTCCTCCGGAACACTCGGATGTAGTCCTGATCCCCTGGGATCACCGGATGTGGAACCTCTGGTCCTGGTTCAGGTTTTTTTCTTCTTTCCGTGAGGTTTTCAAACTCAGAGACTTATGGCCTCTGTTCTATGATTACACCATACACCATCTTATTTCCATCTCTCATCACACAACAAAATGACATTCCAGCTGAAGCTGGTGACTTACTTCACTTCAGCTGAGCTGCTTTTAGTTTCTCCACTTTCTCCTTCTGGTTCTTAAGAGAGTGATAGAATAAGACTTGCAAAGCAATGAAAAACACAAAACACAACAGTATTAGCAATGTGGTATGTTATGCATAAGTATATTCATGAAAATCGAAGTCTGGGACCATGACAATTCCCACTCTCTCTTCACCTCTTCACCTGCCTCCAGGAGGCAGTGTACCTATGATGAAAATCACAGGCCTCTATCATCTTTTTAAGTGGGAGAACTTGCACAATTGGTGGCTGACTAAATACTTTTTTGCCCCACTGTATGTAATGCTTTTGAGTGTGGGGTGCTGTCCTCAGATAATCGCATGGTGTGCTTTCGACGTAAATCATTTTTTAAAATCTGACAAAGCGGCTGGATTAACAAGAAGTTAAGCTTTTAACTGATGTATAACACCTGTATTTTCATGAATGTTTAAATTGATCTTGAAGAACATCAACCCTCTACTAGCCAGTCAACTCAGAGAAAGAGTCACCACTGTCGATGGACTGCTTCGTCTGGGACAGCAGTTTGAGAAGGACAGAGAATGCCAACAGCAATATGAACAGAGAAAGAAACAGACACCCAAGCCAGACCAACAACTGCCAGAGTCTCCAGCCAAGATACCTCCCATGTTCGGTTGGAGATGTAGCCAAAAGGGACATTCTTCAGCCACATGTCCAAGACCGTATCGAGTAAACCCTTCCAGAAACCACAAATCCCAACAGGCCAACACACCTAACTCTCTTCGCAGGAATGACCATCCTACTCTGGGTGCTTTAACCAGAGCTGAAGACCCAAGAGTCACTGCCTACGCCGTCGTCGTCATCCCCTTTTCAGTTAATACTGCAACAACTGGTGTTATCCCTGTACATTGGCCCATGGACAGGAAGAGCCATCCTGGACACCTGCTCAATGAGAAACTGTGGGAGGTGGTTAAAGGTCCACAATACAACTTGAAGCCGTGGACTGAAGGTCCACTCTATCTGGCTGATGGTGAGGCTAAACGACCACTTGGATGGAGTGAGGTAGAGTTCCACATGTGTAACCACTCCTATATGATTCCTTCTGTTATCCTACAAACCAAGAACCTTACTTTTCCTGTCATTTTGGGAATTGATTTCATGTACTTCAGTGGTGTCCAGATTGATATCTCGCACAATTGCTACTGGTTTCTATGCAATCCGAGCAAGAAGCATTTCTTCCAATCAGAAGTTACAAATTTACATGATTGGGGTTCCAATGTGGCAGTCTTCTCTGCCGTTGCTCCGGTACCACAAACCCTTAATAATCCTTCTGATGATCTCCTTTTACAGGCTGTGAGAAGAGCTCAGCTGGAACAGCCAGAGGAGTTAAGGCTGTTGGAACAGCTGCAGAATAATGCTGATGTATGTACTTCAAAGCTAGGACGCACCGGGTTCCGAAAGCACAAAATATTCCTTACACAGGAAATGCCGATCAAGCAAAAGCCATATCGTTTGTCCCCTTGGACGCTAATCATCCAAAAGGGACTCATTAAAGATATGTTAACACAAGATATAATAAACTGTTCCTCCTCTCCCTGGGCTGATCCTGTTGTCCTCATCCCTAAAAAAGACCGGTGGTCTTAGATTTTGTGGGGACTATAGGAAGACCAACAATGTTTCCCAGACGGATGCCTATCCTCTTCCCACAATCCACGAGATCCTGGAGTCATTGTCTGGCACTGTTGTGTTCACTACCCTTGACTCAATAGTGGCTACTGGCAGGTTGAACTGGACCAGGAAAGCAAGGACGAGACTGCTTTTGTCTGTGCTGAGGGCTTGTTTTCTTTTAAAGTGATGCCTTTTGGATTAAAGAATGCACCTGCAACTTTCCAAAGACTGCGTTAGATTGCGTTAGGTGAGCTCAAAGGGAAGATCTGTTTTGTCTACCTGGACGATATAATTATCTACTCCCAGAACAGAGAACAACACTTTCAAGATCTTCAAGCAGTGTTGGACAAGCTAAGAGAAGCTGGTCTGACCTTGAATATGAAGAAGAGCAACGTCTGCCAAACCTTCCTGAAGTTCCTAGGCCATATCGTGTCTTTTGATGGCATTCATGTGGATCCTGAAAAAACAAAGGCTGTACAAGACTTCCTTGTGCCAACCACACTCAAGACTTTCAACGGTTCCTTGGGATGGCTGGATGGTACCATCGGCTTGTGTCGATCACTCTCCCAGGTGGCAGAACCCCCCCAACGCGTTGAAGCGAAAAGGAGCGAAACTCCTATGGACGGTGCCAGACCTCCTTTGAAACTCTGAAACGACACCTCGTCACACCTCCTATTTTAGGTAATCCCAACTTTGATTGCCCTTTTGTTGTTTACACTGATGCAAGTGATGTTGGACTTGGTGCTGTCCTTGTCCAACAGACTGGACTTGGCACTGAAGACGTGCTTGCGTTCACCAGCCGGACATTGAATGGTGCAGAACGGAACTGCTCCACAACCGAGCAAGAGTGCCTTGCAGTTGTCTGGGCTTTAGAAAAGTGGAGGTACTACCTGGAGGGAAGAAATTTCACTGTGGTCACTGACCATTCCTCCCTTGTGTGGGTGTTCAAGACCAACAAACCAAGCACCAGACTCATCAGATGTGCTCTACGGTTGCAAGAGTTCACCTTTGCAGTAGAATACAGGAAAGGAAAATACAACACTGTTCCAGATGCTTTATCCAGAGCTCCTGCTTGTGGTAATGGCAGTCCTCATCTTACATGTGCTACTGTCCTGTCAAGCAGTCGAGACACACCCAAAACGGACTTTCCCATCTCTGATGAGACCATTTGGAAAGCCCAACAGGATGATCCAGGAGGACAGGCTTGTACCAGACTATCCTGGAAGATGGAGAAAATATGGTCAATCCTACCACAAAGGTGACCATCATTGAAGACAAAGTCTACCGTGTTGTACAACTATCTCACAGAACCCTCTACCAAATGTACATACCTGAAACTCTACGCCTTCAACTGCTGCAACATTTCCATGAAGACCCATTAGCTGTTCATTTGGGCAGGTTCAAAACCTACAAGCGGTTGCAAGCATTACTGTACTGGCCACATCTGAGCATGGATGTGAAGTCACACATCCGAAACTGTCAGGTTTGTCAAATGTACAAACCACAAGGTAGAAAGCCTGCTGGCAAGTTGCAGCAAACGGTGGTTACCCGACCTTGGGAAATGTTAGGAGTGGATTTGATGGGTCCATTTCCTAGAAGCTCCAATCAGAATGTGTACATGATTGTTTTTGTTGATTACTATTATAAGTGGCTGGAGCTCTTTCCCTGAGTCAGGCCACAGCAAGGACCGTCTCTAATATCCTTACGAAAGAGTTCCCGACTTGCTGGGGAGTGCCTGACTACATCCTGTCTGATCGAGGTTCCCAATTTGTCTCTGATCTCTTTGAGGAGACCTGCCAAAGATGGAACCTGAGACAGAAGTTGACCACGGCCTATCACCCACAGACCAACCTCACTGAGAGAGTAAATCAAACCTTGAAGACAATGATTGCTTCCTATGTAGGCACAAACACTGGGACAAGCACCTTCACGAGTATCGATTTGCCCCAAATTCTACCCTGCAAGAGTCCACTGGAGTCACACCTGCAGAGCTGAACCTAAGTCATCCCCTCCGAGGACCCTTGGATATGGTGCTCCAGACTCTGCATGCTATGACCAGGTAGTCCATCTCCACGACTTGAGAGCTCTTGTCTCAAAGAACATGATCCAGGCTTGACTCAAGCAGAAGAGAAATTATGATAAGAACAGATGAGAAATGCATGTTTCAGCTTCGTGATCGGGTGTGGCTTCGCTCTCATCCTTACTCGAAAGCTGAACAATTCTTCTCGGCCAAGCTCGCTCCTAAATGGCAAGGACCGTATAGGATTGTGGAGCAGAACTACCGAGTGGTGAAAGAGGACACAGGTGAAGATATGCAAGTTGTCCATGTCTCACGCCTTAAGGCCTGTTACCCCTTGGCTGAGGAATTGGAGGCGATTGAGGGCCGCAAGGTCCTGGATATCTTTGAAGAGGAAAGTGAGGAGACTTTTCTCGGATTCCCAGACCCAGAAGTCTTACACCTTAATTAAGGCCTGTGACCCCCCAGCTGAGCAGCAAAGCGCCAAAAAGTTATTATTATTTTTTGAAGAGGAAAGTAAGGAGGAGAACTTTCTCGGTTTCCCCGACCAAGATGTGCCTTCCAGTGCAATGGTCGGCTTTTTCCAGGGTACGGGGTGTGTGATGACCCTGAATTTGTCTGAACCGTCTCAGTGCTTCTCCTTCCAATAGGGTGCTTTACCTTTAATTCCCAATTAAATAGCCAGCATCAGCTGTGCAAAAGTGGGGTTGTGATGGAGATGTGAATGAGGATGTGTTCAACCCTCAGTTCCGAAGTTTCTCTATTCTGTTTGTTTTGTTGCCCTTAAACATGTGTTTTGTAGCCTAATAGAGTTTACCCAGGATCGGATCCACTCTTTGATACTGGGTGTATGCTACACTTGTAGGAACGGACAAACATTGCGTGACTAAGGTCACTTGAGTTCCCTGAACTTCTTTACCGGGCTGGACTCTTTTTAGTCCCGAGGTACAGGACATTTCTGGAGGAACCATTGTGTTATATTATTATGTGTGTGTGTAATCATTTATGTTGGTAATACAACCCACGCAAAACAATACAGTTGAAGTTATGTCCAATGTTTAAGGGTTTATGAAAAGTGTATTGCCATCCTAACTTTTACATAAGTGCTTTGTATTGGTGTAGACTTGATGGACCAGATGGGACTCATTCCCTCCCAAACCAAAATGAGAAACCAATGTTTTCTCTGGTAGGCACAACCTACCTGGCACCCCTATAAATAATAACCATGTAAAAACCGTTACAGTACATGTAGGTCGAGTTATCAACAATAAACTGTCTCTCAGTAAAAACCAACACAGGACTTACGAATCATCTCTCTCTGAGAAACAACCAATACAGGATTTATAACCATCTCTCTGTCTGAGCAACAAACTAACACAGAACATAACAATCAGCTCTCTCTCTCAGCAACAACCAACATAGGACATACCAATCAGCTGCTTGGGGGGAATTTCACATACAAACAAAACCACAACACAGAAACTGGGGAATGTAACACACCTACCACAAAACATGCAAATGTACAGTTTGCAATAACAAAACCTAACGCATCCCTAGTTACTAAACCCGTGATAATGCGTCGGCGACCACATTTGCCGAGCCCTTCACATTCTTTATCTGTACATCGTATCCTTGTACAGTCAGAGCAAATCACATAAGGCAGCAGTTCTGATTGTACATTTGCTTCAAAACACCAAAGGATTATGGTCCGTGAAGACCAGTAAAGGCAAGGCACTGGAGTCCGCATGTACTTCAAGGAACTGTAAGGCTAGCAATAAAGCCAGGGTCTCTTGTTCAATGGTGGAGTACCTTGACTGAAAGGAGATGAATACAGAAGAAGAAACTGACAGGCAGATCCCCTTCATCTTCCTCCAAGAGAACCGCACCCACCCCCACTATACTAGTGTTTACCTCCAAACTTAAAAGGTTTGTCAAAGTTGGGGGCGGCAAGCACTGGCACAATACGAGGTAGTGCTTTATCGGACTCAAAAGCATAGTTACAGTCCTGGCGCCACTTAAATGGTACCTTAGAACTAACTGTTGTCTGTTCTAAATAGTTCTCTGTTTTCCATCTGTTAGTGCAGACATGCCTATACAAAACCATTATGCAAGCTGTGAAACCCCAGGAGTTTCAGTGGTTTCATTTCTACCGTATCACATCAACAAAAATATTCAGGTGAACAATCAATTAATGTATTATTTCAGGATCCTATTCTTAAAGCAAAATAATTTATATTGCATTAATCCTATTGATAACATTATTAATAACAATAATAATATTTGGAAATACATGCTTTTATTTGAATTTGGAGTAGGCCTATTTAAGGGATTTAACAGCCTACCGAAGTAGTGCTATATGACCAAAAGTATGTGGACACCTGCTCGTCCACTCTTCTGAGAAGGCTTTCCACTAGATATTGGAACATTGCCGTGCATACTTGCTTCCATTTAGCCACAAGAGCATTAGTGAGGTCGGGCACTTATTTGGGGTGATTAGGATTGGCTCGCAGTCGGCGTTCCAATTAATCCCAAAGGTGTTCGATGGGGTTGCGGTCAGGGCTCTGTGAAGGCCAGTCAAGTTCTTTTACAGCGATCTTGAAAACCATTTCTCTATGGACCTCACTTTGTGCAAATGGGCATTGTCATGTTGAAACAGGAAAGGGCCTTCCCCAAAAGTTGGAAGCACAGAATCGTCTGGAATGTCATTGTATGCTGTAGCATAAAGATTTCTCTTCACTAGAACTAAGGGGCCTAGCCCGAACCACGAAAAACAGCCCCACACCAGTCGATTATTCCTCCAACTCTAAACTTTACAGTTGGAACTATACATTGGGGCAGGTAGCTGTTTCCAGGCATTCACCAAACCCAGATTCATCTGTCGGACTGCCAGATTGTGAAGTGGGATTCATCACTCCAAGGAATGTGTTTCCACTGATCCAGAGTCCAATGGAGGCGAGCTTTACACCACTCCAGCCGACCCATGCGTGGCATTGTGCGTTGTATACCCATTTATATATAATAATAATAATATAATAATATATATAATATAATATATATGCCATTTAGCAGACGCTTTTATCCAAAGCGACTTACAGTCATGTGTGCATACATTCTACGTATGGGTGGTCCTGGGGATCGAACCCACTACCCTGGCGTTACAAGCGCCATGCTCTACCAACTGAGCTACACAGGACCATTACGTTAAGTTCTCTACCAATAGCTATTGTGCTGACGTTGCTTCCAGAAGCAGTTTGGAACTCGGTAGTGAGTGTTGCAACCGATGACAGACGATTCTTACATGGTACGATTTAGCCCTCGGTGGTCCCATTCTGTGAGCTTGTGTGGGTTAACCACTTCGTGGCTGAGCCATTGTTGCTCATAGACATTTCCTCTTAACAGTAACAGCACTTACAGTTGACCGGGACAGCTCTAGCAGGGCAGAAATTTGAAGAACTGACTTGCAGGAAATATGGAATCCTATGACGGTGCGACACTGAAAGTGACAGAGCTTTTGAGTACGGGCCAATCTAATGTAATTGTTTGTCTATGGCGATTGCATGGCTGTGTGCTCGATTATATACACTTGTCAGCAACTGGTGTTGCTGGAATAGCCAAATACACTAATTTGAAGGGTGTCCAAATATTTTTGGTCATGTACTGTACTGTACATTTACTGGTGGTGGTGGAGCCATTGCAAGAATAAACACTGAATGTAAGAAGTTTCCTTTGTCTCACATGTTTTATAGTGAGATACAAATAGATTAATATAAAACTATTATTGTTGCACTAAATTATCAGCCCACTGTGTACAGACGTCAATTCAACATCTATTCCACGTTGGTTCCACGTGATTTCATTGAAACGACATAGAAACAATGTTGATTCAACCAGTGCGTGTCCAGTGTGGAGCCAAATTAATCAAATGTCTTAGACTTAAATTAACTGCTTCAGACAGATCATTTTGGAATTACATTATAAGGCCAATATTTAGAAAAGTACTTAGTCGTTCTTTGAAATAACTATCTTGTGACAAACAGGACACTCCCTAGCGTAGATAAGATGTTGGCTATGTTACTATAGGTATGCTATGTTACAAATGCATGAATGACTCAGGAACTTATAAAGTTCTGAACATGAATGACACTGACTCACCCCTTAATTAAAGAAGATGCTTGACAGCAGCACTTCTCTACTTGTGACTGAACTTGACGGGCCAGATTCCATTAAATTGACCTACACACCAAAATAACATTATTTCAAAAGCAACATTACAACTGCACATTCATTGTGTATTATAAAACCAGAAAATGTTTGAATATTTCTAAATGGTCGATCTACAATGAGTATACAAAACATTAAGAACAAATGCTCTTTCCATGACAGACAGACCAGGTGAATCCAGATGAAAGCTATGATCCCTAATTAATGTTACTTCCAACAGGAGTAGATGAAGGGGAGGAGAAAGGTTAAAGATGGATTTTTAAGCCTTGAGACAATTGAGACAATTGTTTGGTGTAATCAGTGTTTATCTCAATTTAATGAGAATATAAGGCCTAGTTCCCCGGCGTCTTTTTTTTGTTAATTTCTTTGTGTTGTTTGTAACTTATTTTGTATATAATGTTGCTGCTACCATCTCGAATGACTGAAAATAACTTTTGGGCATCAGAACTGCGATTACTCACCAGGTACTGTCAGAATCATTTTTTTCCTTTAATTAGTCCGACGTGAATGGTGTACCGCTTCCCCGGGAACAGGCCCAGATCCCTGTCATTTGCGTGTGAAGATAAGGCAGGGAAAAGGGGCCAGAGAGTGGGCTGCCTTCTGAGAATTCATAGGGGATCGAATAAACCCCCACTTCCTTCCATTCTGCTAACAAATGTGCAATCTTTGGAAAATAAAATCAATGACCTACGCGGAATATTAAACTTCTGGCAAGACAAGGGACGGCAAACTACTTATTTTTGTAAATAACAGCTGGTGCACGATATCTAAGGAAGTCTTTAGGTTTTGCTCACCTGAGGTAGAGTATCTCGTGATAAACTGTAGACCATCTACCTAGTGTGGCGTACAGCAGGTCAGCCACCAGGGGGAGACTCGTCGAGGCCTGGTAACAGATAGAGTATACATCACGAGGCAATGGCTCCATCTGCTGGATGTGCCAGGTCTCGACGGGCTGATTGGGAGCTGGTGAGTAATCAAGGACGGATTGCTCACCAGCTGTGCAAGGCCCATAAAGCTGCCAGACGGGCAGCACATAGGGGTGGGGGAAGCAAGGACTCCCGTGTTATTGTTGGCGGTTACAGAGGTAACAAGAGGGAGTTCAGTTTTGTGCCCAACAGGATACAGCCAGACCCAGAACCCAGAAGATGGTATCCCGGAGAGGGTTTCATGGGGGAGACCTATAATTTTCTTTTTGATCTATTATTTAAATGAAAACCCTTGAAACTGAGCTAATCCTTCTCTGTCCGTGTCTGATCTGGGTAAACGTCTTGACCAAACCCCCTGGTCTGCCACACTAGAGAGTTTTCATCTGTACTTTTGAAGCTGTCTACATACCACCACAGACTGATGCTGGCACTAAGACCGCACTGAATGAGCTGTATACCGCCATCAGCAAACAGGAAAATGCTCACCTAGAGGCGGACTTAATTGCAGGGAAACTTATATCTGTTTTACCAAATTTCTATCAGCATGTTAAATGTTATATCCTCCTGATTCCTGATTTTCAAACCAAAAATTAAAGCAGGAAGTACCACTGACTCGATCAATACAAAAGGGGTCAGATGAAGCAGATGATCATCTACAGGACTGTTTTGCTAGCACAGACTGGAATATGCTCTGGGATTCCTCCAATGGCATTGAGGAATACACCACATCAGTCTCTGGCTTCATCAATAAGTGCATCGATGACATCGTCCCTACAGTGACCGTACATACAGTGGGGTAAAAAAGTATTTAGTCAGCCACCAATTGTGCAAGTACTCCCACATAGGTACACTTCAACTATGACAGAGAAAATGAGGAAAAAAAATCCAGAAAATCACATTGTAGGATTTCTAATGAATTTATTTGCAAATTATGGTGGAGTATAAGTATTTGGTCACCTACAAACAAGCACGATTTCTGGTTCTCACAGACCTGTAACTTCTTCTTTAAGAGGCTCCTCTGTCCTCCACTCGTTACCTGTATTAATGGCACCTGTTTGAACTTGTTATCAGTATAAAAGACACCTGTCCACAACCTCAAGCAGTCACACTCCGAACTCCACTATGGCCAAGACCAAAGAGCTGTCAAAGGACACCAGAAACAAAATTGTAGACCTGCACCAGGCTGGGAAGTCTGAATCTGCAATAGGTAAGCAGCTTGGTTTGAAGAAATCAACTGTGGGAGCAATTATTAGGAAATGGAAGACATACAAGACCACTGATAATCTCCCGTGATCTGGCGCTCCACGCAAGATCTCACCCAGTGGGATCAAAATGATCACAAGAACGGTGAGCAAAAATCCCAGAACCCCACGGGGGGGAACCTAGTGAATGACCTGTAGAGAGCTGGGACCAAAGTAACAAAGCCTACCATCAGTAACACACTATGCCGCCAGGGACTCAAATCCTGCAGTGCCAGACGTGTCCCCCTGCTTAAGCCAGTACATGTCCAGGCCCATCTGAAGTTTGCTAGAGAGCATTTGGATGATCCAGAAGAAGATTGGGAGAATGTAATATGGTCAGATGAAACCAAAATATAACTTTTTAAAATTGTATTTCTTATTCTTAATCGTATTTTTTTAAACATTGTTGGTTAGGGGCTCGTAAGTTAGCATTTCACTGTAAGGTACACCTGTTGTTTTCGGTGCATGTAATGCAGTTTTATTTGATTGGTCACACCATTTGTTAAGCTATAGACTACACTACAGTAGGCTACATAGTGCCCCGTTATATAAAGTCCCCCATGTTTCGAATGGCACACGCCCAAGCTTGTAAAATTATTTTCAGTCAAAAATGATTTAACTGCACATTAATAATTGTGCATTGTAAAACAATAAATATGTTTGAAATATTGCAAATAGTCTATATCTACAATCAATGTAAAAAATAATTGTCATGTTTCATAGGCAAGTATAGGCTTCAGATAAGCTCACAGACCCTAAAAACCCAAATGAACCACACGGACCTCATTAAGCGTTATTAAATAGGGTAATTCGTTTGGGGAAATGCCATGCTGTAATGCTCGTGGGTGTGGAGTCAAATGCAGGAGACCGAGTTCAATGCTGTGCGTCTTTTAATAGCACCAACGCACCACAGGGTGCTCACAAAAGTTACGTTCCCAACCACAGGGAATCAAAAAGTACAATGGAAAAAATCACGACCAGGCACTAACACGTACCTTTACAACAGAGCCGAAGGTTACATTGAAATAATCCCGCACAACAACCAGGCGGGCCAGCTGTCTAATAAAGACAAACTAATTAAACATGAACAGGTGCTACCACTAAACATACAAGGAGGGGGAGGAAAAACAATCAGTGGCAGCTAATAGGCCGGTGACGACGACTGCCGAGCACCACCCGCCCGGGAAGGGGAAACACCCTCGGTCGGACTCGTGACAGTACCCCTCCCCCCGACGCGCGGCTCCCGCAGCGCGCGCCGACACTGGCCTTGAGGTCGCCCCGGAGGACGAGGTGCAGGGCAATCCGGATGGAGGCGATGGAAATCCATCAACATGGATGGATCCAAGATGTCCCCCACCGGTACCCAGCACCTCTCCTCCGGACCGTACCGGACCGTACCCCTCCCAGTCCACGAGGTACTGCAGGCCTCTCATCCGGCGTCTTGAGTCCAGAGGGCCACCATTGTTCCTGTTCCCAAGAAAGCTAAGGTAACTGAGCTAAACGACTACCGCCCCGTAGCACTCACTTCCGTCATCATGAAGTGCTTTGAGAGACTAGTCAAGGACCATATCACCTCCACCCTACCTGACACCCTAGACCCACTCCAATTTGCTTACCGCCCAAATAGGTCCACAGACGATGCAATCTCAACCACACTGCACACTGCCCTAACCCACCTGGACAAGAGGAATACCTATGTGAGAATGCTGTTCATCGACTACAGCTCGGCATTCAACACCATAGTACCCTCCAAGCTCGTCATCAAGCTCGAGACCCTGGGTCTCGACCCCGCCCTGTGCAACTGGGTACTGGACTTCCTGACGGGCCGCCCCAGGTGGTGAGGGTAGGCAACAACATCTCCTCCCCGCTGATTCTCAACACGGGGCCCCACAAGGGTGCGTTCTGAGCCCTCTCCTGTACTCCCTGTTCACCCACGACTGCGTGGCCACGCACGCCTCCAACTCAATCATCAAGTTTGCGGACGACACAACAGTGGTAGGCTTGATTACCAACAACGACGAGACGGCCTACAGGGAGGAGGTGAGGGCCCTCGGAGTGTGGTGTCAGGAAAATAACCTCACACTCAACGTCAACAAAACTAAGGAGATGATTGTGGACTTCAGGAAACAGCAGAGGGAACACCCCCTATCCACATCGATGGAACAGTAGTGGAGAGGGTAGCTAGTTTTAAGTTCCTCGGCATACACATCACAGACAAACTGAATTGGTCCACTCACACTGACAGCGTCGTGAAGAAGGCGCAGCAGCGCCTATTCAACCTCAGGAGGCTGAAGAAATTCGGCTTGTCACCAAAAGCACTCACAAACTTCTACAGATGCACAATCGAGAGCATCCTGGCGGGCTGTATCACCGCCTGGTACGGCAACTGCTCCGCCCTCAACCGTAAGGCTCTCCAGAGGGTAGTGAGGACTGCACAACGCATCACCGGGGGCAAACTACCTGCCCTCCAGGACACCTACACCACCCGTTGTTACAGGAAGGCCATAAAGATCATCAAGGACATCAACCACCGAACCACTGCCTGTTCACCCCGCTATCATCCAGAAGGCGAGGTCAGTACAGGTGCATCAAAGCTGGGACCGAGAGACTGAAAAACAGCTTCTATCTCAAGGCCATCAGACTGTTAAACAGCCACCACTAACACTGAGTGGCTGCTGCCAACACACTGTCATTGACACTGACCCAACTCCAGCCATTTTAATAATGGGAATTGATGGGAAATGATGTAAATATATCACTAGCCACTTTAAACAATGCTACCTTATATAATGTTACTTACCCTACATTATTCATCTCATATGCATATGTATATACTGTACTCTACATCATCGACTGCATCCTTATGTAACACATGTATCACTAGCCACTTTAACTATGCCACTTTGTTTACTTTGTCTACACACTCATCTCATATGTATATACTGTACTCGATACCATCTACTGTATGCTGCTCTGTACCATCACTCATTCATATATCCTTATGTACATGTTCCTTATCCCCTTACACTGTGTATAAGACAGTAGTTTTGGAATTGTTAGTTAGATTACTTGTTGGTTATCACTGCATTGTCGGAACTAGAAGCACAAGCATTTCGCTACACTCGCATTAACATCTGCTAACCATGTGTATGTGACAAATAAAATTTGATTTGATTTGATTTGATTTAGAATGGCTCGGATCGTGTACGCCGGGGACCCCTCTATGTCCAGAGTGGGGGGGGGACCTCCGGTACCTCACTGTCCTGCAGGGGACCAGCTACCACCAGCCTGAGGAGAGACACATGAAACGAGCGGTTAATATGATAATAGGAAGGGAGTTGTAATCGATAACACACCTCGTTTATTCTCCTCAGGACTTTAAAGGGCCCTACACATTGCGGACCCAGCTTCCGGCAGGGCAAGCGGAGAGGTAGGTTTCGGGTCGAGAGCCAGACCCTGTCCCCCGGTACAAACACGGGGGCCTCACTGCGGTGGCGGTCAGCACTCCTCTTTTGCCGTCCACTCGCTTGTCGTAGAGATTCCTGGACGGCCCTCCAGGTCTACTTGGAGCGCTGTACCCATTCCTCCACCGCAGGAGCCTCGGACTGGCTCGGATGCCATGGTGCCAGGACCGGCTGGTACCCCAACACACACTGAAAAGGGGACACGTTAGTAGAGGAGTGGCGTAGTGAGTTCTGAGCCATTTCAGCCCAGGGAATGTATCGTGCCCACTCCCCTGGCCGATCCTGGCAATACGACCACAGAAACCTACCCACCTCCTGGTTCATTCTCTCCATCACTTGATCCATCGCGGATCCGATCCGATGGAGGACGGTGGTGTGGTGGAGAACCTGTTCCTCCATCGATGGGAGAGGGTTGGCTGCTGCTCCTGCTGACTCCATTCAATTTGATAGGTGCGGGATTCTGTAATGCTCCGGGTGTCGTGGATGTGGAGTCAAATGCAGGAGACAGAGTTCAATGCTGTGCGTCTTTTAATAGCACCAACGCACCACAGGGTGCTCACAAAAGTTACGTTCCCAACCACAGGGAATCAAAAGTACAATGGAAAAATAACGGCCAGGCACTAACACCTACAACAGAGCCGAAGGTTACATTGAAATAATCCCGCACAACAACCAGGCGGGCCGGCTGTCTAATAAAGACAAACTAATTAAACATGAACAGGTGCTACCACTAAACATACAAGGAGCGGGAGGAAAAACAATCAGTGGCAGCTAATAGGCCGGTGACGACGACCGCCGAGCACCACCCGCCTGGGAAGGGGAAACACCCTCGGTCGGACTCGTGACACATGCAATGGAATTGGGCTGAGACTACAATTTTTCACACTAAAAGGTATGTCAAACAAACATTTTTTTTTTTTTTTACCATCATCTTTCAAATGCAAGACAAAGGCCATAATGTATTATTCCAGCCCAGTTGCAATTCAATTTTGGCCAGTAAATGGCAGTAGTGTATGAGCAAAGTTGATCCCGAAGAGGTTAAGGGAATGTTTGTGCTAAAAAGCTTCTCAGTAGATTTTTTAAATAAAATCAAATAAACTTTATTTGTCACATCCGCCGATTACAACAGACCTTAACACTGCTAACATAGCAGCAATGTAAACACAAATGGGGGGGGGTGTCAATGTAAATAGTCAGGCAGGCCATTTGATTAGGTCTTATGGCTTGGGGGTAGGGGTAGAAGCTGTAAAGGAGCCTTTTGTTCCTAGAATTTGGCTCTCTGGTACCACTTGCAGTGCGGTAGCAGAGAGAGCAGTCTATGACTTGGGTGACTGGAGTCTTCCACAATTGTTTGGGCTTTCCTCTTTCACTGCCTAGTATATAGATCCTGGTTGGCTGCAAGCTTGGCCCCAGTGATGTACTGGGCCGTACATACAATACTACCATCTGTAGCGGCAGTTGCCATACCAGGCGGTGATGCAATCTGAGGACCCATGCCACCTTTTCAGTCTCCTGAGGGGGAAAATGTGTTGTTATGCGCTCTTCACAACTGTCTTGGTGTGTTTTGAACATGATAGTTCGTTGATGATGTGGACACAAAGGAACTAAACTCTCGATCCTCTCCGCTACAGCCATCCGTCGATTTTAATGGGGTACTGTTCGGCCCGCCTTTTCCTGAAGTCCATGCTCAGCTCCTTTGTCTAGCTCACACTGAGGGAGAGGTTGTTGTCCTGGCACCATGCTGCCAGGTCTCTGACCTCTTCACAATATGTTGTGTGATTGTTTTCGGTAATCAGTCCTACCACTATTGTGTCATCAGAAAACTTAATGATGGTGTTGGTTTCATGTTTGGCCATACAGTTGTGGGTGAACAGGGAGTACAGGAAGACACTTGCCAGTTGGTCTGCAAATGCTTTGAGTACACGTCCCAGTAATCCGTCTGGCCTCCGTGGCTTTGTGAATGTTGACCTGGTTAAAGGTCTTGCTAGCATCGGCTACCGAGAGCGTTATAACACAGTTATCCAGACCATCTGGTGCTCTCATGCATGATTCAGTGTTGCAACTTGGAAGCTGAAAATGTCCCAGTTCTTCCATGGCCTGCATACTCATCGGACATGTGACCCATTGACCCAAGTGGCTAGTGATACAAGTATTACATAAAGATGGCAAGATGCAGTAGATGATATAGAGTACAGTATATACATATACATATGAGATTAGTAATGTAGGTTAAGTAAACATTATATTAAGTGGCATCAATTTGCGTCAATTTGCATCAATTTCCATTATTAAAGTGAGCTAGAGTTGAGTCAGTATGTTGGCAGCAGCCTCTCAATGTTAGTGGTGGCTGTTTAAAAGTCTGATGGCCTTGAGATAGAAGCTGTTTTTCATTCTCTCGGTAGGCTTGTGTCACTGGGCAGTTTGCGGCTGGGTTTCCCTTTGTAGTCCGTAATAGTTTACAAGCCTTGCCATATCCGACGAATGTCAATGCCGGTGGAGTAGGATTCAATCTTAATCCTGAATTGACGCGTTGCATGTTTGATGGTTTGTCTGAGAGCGTTGCCGGACTTCTTATAAGCGTCTGTATTAGTGTCCCACTCCTTGAAACCGGCAGCTCTAGCCTTTAGCTCGGTGTGGATGTTGCCTGCAATCCATGGCTTCTGGTTGGGATATTTACGTGCGGACATCGTCGATACACCTTTTGATTATGCCGATGACTGAGGTGGTATACTACTCAATACCATTGGATGACCGGAACAAATTCCAGTCTGTGCTAGCAAAATAGTCCTATAGCGTAGCATCCCTGTCATCTGACCACTTCCATATTGAGCGAGTCACTGGTACTTCCTGCTTTAGTTTTTGCTTGTACGCAGGAATCCGGACGTTAGAATTATGGTCAGATTTGCCAAATGGAGGGCGAGGGAGAGCTTTGTATGCATCTCGGTAATGGCTGGAACGGAATCAATTTAATGGTGTCGAACACATCAAACACATGGCTTCCATGTGGCACTAATCTATGGGTTTCACATGACTGGGCATATGGATATACATGTGTTGGACACAGATACCTTAAAAATGGAATGTTTGATAACATTCCATTTATCCTTTCCAGGCGTTATTATGAGCCAGCCTCCTCCCTGCCACTTTCTATTGTGTAGACTGCGAACTGCTTGTGCTAATAGTGAGAACCACCTTCAAATCCTTGTAGCCTTCATCCTATATTAGATTTAAAAATATATATTTACTTAAATGGGTACTTAATTAAATGTTACACAGATATGATTCAATGTTGAGATACAATTAGCTGCAACAATTTTCAAGAAATTATAAAATAGTTTGACTTTGTTTGTAAGCTTTCAAATGACATTAAACTCAACCAAAATCAATATTTTCAGTAATGAAGACATATGTGTCATGCCAAGGTGGGGTGTGTAAAATAGGTGAACTTTGAAACAGTCACTATGTGACCACTTCTACCATGGGCAAACTTATGAAAGGTGTTGTTTAAATCAAAAGGGGTGTAGCCAGAAAGTGATTTAATTCATGTAAAACGACCATATAAAATCCAATAATAACTTTTACAAATGTTAATGCATAAGTACTACACTTCATTATTGGTGATAATGTTTAAACATTTGCAAACATTTATAAACATTGTAAACATTACAAATCATACAACTTATTACATTTAGAATAATATATACAACATTTCTAAGTATTTATAGTAGTGGTAAACATGTACTGTATTAACATAATGGCTTGTCATGAAAATTACAAAGTGTTTCAAAATAATCATTGTCGCTTGAGATTTGATACCGAGATTTGAATAGATTTCACTTCTATTACTTTCTGAGGCTTGGCAAAAAACTGGCTATTCCAGGTTCTATTTATCTGAAGAAGGAAGACTCCCGCTCTGGATTATTTAGTATAAAAGGTGTGCCGGAAAACATTTTATGCATTCCTGAGCACTACCTTGAGTTACATATAGACGTACTCAGCAGACAACCAGCGTAAAGGTAGGTTGGATTCAAAGGGTATTGTGACGTAGGCATTAGGAAATGTATAGGTCCTATAACAGACCCTCACATTTAGGATAAAATCAACAGTTTCACAGATTGAATCTCAATAAATAAATACACTGATCAAAAATATCAATGTAATGTCTAGTGGTACCAATACCAAGTGTTGGTCCCATGTTTCATGAGCTGGAATAAAACCTCCCGAAAATATCCCATATGCACAAAAAACATACTTCTCTCACATGTTGTGCACAAATGTGTTATATCCCTGTTAGTGAGCATTTCTCTTTTACCAAGATAATCTACTCACCTGATAGGTGTGACAAATCAGCAAGCTGATTAAACAGCGTGGTTATTGTAAAGGTGGACCTTGTGCTAGGGAAAATAAAAGGCCACTTTAAAATGTGTTTTTTGTTGTTGTCAAACAACACCATTTCTCAAGTTTTGAGGTAGCATGCAATTGGCATGCTGACTGCAGGAATGTGACACCAGAGCTGTCGCCAAATAATTGAATGTACATCTCTCTACCATAAGCCCCCTCCAACGTCTTTTTAGAGAATTTGTCAGTACATCCAACCGGCTTCACAACCACAGACCACGTGTATGCTTGTTGTGGTGGTGAACGGTTTGCTAATATCAACGTTGTGAACAGAGTGCCCCATGGTGGCAGTGGGGTTATTGTATGGGCAGGCATAAACTACGGACAATGAACACGACAGCATTTTATCAATGACTGTCGTGTTCAAATCAAATGTATTTGCAGATGTTAATGCGAGTGTAGTGAAATGCTTGTGCTTCTAGTTACGACAATGCAGTAATAACCAACGAATAATCTAATCTAACAATTCCACAACTACGACCTTATACACACAAGTGTAAAGGGATAAAGAATATGTACATTAAGATATATGAATGAGTGATGGTACAGAACGGCATAGGCAAGATGCAGTAGATGGTATCGAGTACAGTAAATTCACATGAAATGAGTAATGTAGGGTATGTAAACATAAAAGTAGCATAGTGGCTAGTGATACAAGTATTACATAAATATGGAAAGATGCAGTAGATGATATAGAGAACAGTATATATATACATATGAGATGAGTAATGTAGGGTATGTATACATTATATTAATTGGCATTGTTTAAAGTGGCCAGTGATACATTTTTTACATCAATTTGCATCCAAAGTTAGCTAGAGTTGAGTCAGTGTTTGGGCAGCAGCCTCTCAATGTAAGTGGTGGCTGTTCAAAAGTCTGATGGCCTTGAGATAGAAGCTGTTTTTCATTCTCTCGGTAGGCTTGTGTCACTGGGCAGTTTGCGGCTGGGTTTCCCTTTGTAGTCCGTAATAGTTTACAAGCCTTGCCATATCCGACGAATGTCAATGCCGGTGGAGTAGGATTCAATCTTAATCCTGAATTGACGCGTTGCATGTTTGATGGTTTGTCTGAGAGCGTTGCCGGACTTCTTATAAGCGTCTGTATTAGTGTCCCACTCCTTGAAACCGGCAGCTCTAGCCTTTAGCTCAGTGTGGATGTTGCCTGCAATCCATGGCTTCTGGTTGGGATATTTACGTGCGGACATCGTCGATACACCTTTTGATTATGCCGATGACTGAGGTGGTATACTACTCAATACCATTGGATGACTGGAACAAATTCCAGTCTGTGCTAGCAAAATAGTCCTATAGCGTAGCATCCCTGTCATCTGACCACTTCCATATTGAGCGAGTCACTGGTACTTCCTGCTTTAGTTTTTGCTTGTACGCAGGAATCCGGACGTTAGAATTATGGTCAGATTTGCCAAATGGAGGGCGAGGGAGAGCTTTGTATGCATCTCGGTAATGGCTGGAACGGAATCAATTTAATGGTGTCGAACACATCAAACACATGGCTTCCATGTGGCACTAATCTATAGGTTTCACATGACTGGGCATATGGATATACATGTGTTGGACACAGATACCTTAAAAATTGAATGTTTGATAACATTCCATTTATCCTTTCCAGGCGTTATTATGAGCCAGCCTCCTCCCTGCCACTTTCTATTGTGTAGACTGCGAACTGCTTGTGCTAATAGTGAGAACCACCTTCAAATCCTTGTAGCCTTCATCCTATATTAGATTTAAAAAAATATTTTTACTTAAATGGGTACTTAATTAAATGTTACACAGATATGAATGTTGAGATACAATTAGCTGCAACAATTTTCAAGAAATTATAAAATAGTTTGACTTTGTTTGTAAGCTTTCAAATGACATTAAACTCAAACAAAATCAATATTTGCAGCTACAGCTGCAATTAGCTGCAACAATTTTCAAGAAATTATAAAATAGTTTGACTTTGTTTGTAAGCTTTCAAATGACATTAAACTCAAACAAAATCAATATCTTCAGGAATGAAGACATATGTCTCATGCCAAGGAGGGGTGTGTAAAATAGGTGAACTTTGAAACAGTCATTATGTGACCACTTCTACCATGTGTCATGTTTGTCATTTATTGTCATGTCTTGTCCCTGTGCTCCCCATGCTATTCGTTTCCCTCTGCTGGTCTTGTTTGGTTCTATCCCTCTCTCTCCCCCTCCCTCTCTCACTCTCTCGCTCTCTCTTCTCTCTGTCGTTCCGTTCCTGCTCCCAGCTGTTCCTATTCCCCTAATCATCATTTAGTCTTCCCACACCTGTTCCCGATCCTTTCCCCTGATTAGAGTCCCTATTTATTCCTTTATGATCCGTTCCTGTCCCGTCGGTTCCTTGTATTGTATTCACCATGCCGTGATTGCGTTTCGCCCTGTCCTGTCGTGTTTTTGCCGTGATTGTGTATCACCCTGTCCTGTCGTGTTTTGTGCCTTCATCAGATGCTGCGTGTGAGCAGGTGTCTCAGTCGACTACGGCCTGCGCCTACCCGAAGCGACCTGCAGTCTGTGGCCGCTTCTCCAGTTGTTTCCCCTCTACAAGTCTAGAGGAATTCTGTTATTCCGTTTTGGACTTTAATAAACTCTGTTTCTGTTAAGTCGCTTTTGGGTCCTCTTTTACCTGCATGACAGAAGGAACCGACCAAGGAATGGACCCAGCGACTTCAGACGCTCGTTACACTGCCGTCGAGATCCAAGGAGCCATGCTCGGCAGACACGAGCAGGAATTGTCTGCTGCTCGCCATGCCGTGGAGAACCTGGCCGCTCAGGTTTCCGACCTCTCTGGACAGTTCCAGAGTCTACGTCTCGTGCCACCTGTTACTCCCTGGCCTGCCGAGCCTCCAGAACCCAGGGTTAATAACCCACCTTGCTACTCCGGGCAGCCCACTGAGTGCCGCTCCTTTCTCACGCAGTGTGAGATTGTGTTCTCTCTCCAACCCCACACATACTCTAGAGAGAGAGCTCGGGTTGCTTACGTCATTTCACTCCTTACTGGCCGGGCTCGAGAATGGGGCACAGCTATCTGGGAGGCAAGGGCTGATTGCTCTAACAAGTTCCAGAACTTTAAAGAGGAGATGATTCGGGTTTTTGACCGTTCAGTTTTTGGTGGGGAGGCTTCTAGGGCCCTGGCTTCCTTATGCCAAGGTGAACGGTCCATAACGGATTATTCCATTGAGTTTCGCACTCTTGCTGCCTCTAGTGAGTGGAACGAGCCGGCGCTGCTCGCTCGTTTTCTGGAGGGACTCCACGCAGTGGTTAAGGATGAGATTCTCTCCCGGGAGGTTCCTTCAGATGTGGACTCTTTGATTGCTCTCGCCATCCGCATAGAACGACGGGTAGATCTTCGTCACCGGGCTCGTGGAAGAGAGCTCGCATCAACGGTGTTTCCCTGCTCCGCATCGCAACCATCTCCCTCCTCTGGCTTTGAGACTGAGCCCATGCAGCTGGGAGGGATTCGCATCTCGAATAAGGAGAGGGAACGGAGGATCACCAACCGCCTGTGCCTCTATTGCGGAGTTGCTGGACATTTTGTTAATTCATGTCCAGTAAGAGGCCAGAGCCCATCAGTAAGCGGAGGGCTACTGGTGAGCGCTACTACTCAGGTCCCTTCATCTAGATCTTGTACTACTATGTCGGTCCATCTACGCTGGACCGGTTCGGTGCTACATGCAGTGCTTTGATTGACTCTGGGGCTGAGGGTTGTTTCATGGACGAAGCATGGGCTCGGAAACATAACATTCCTTTCAGACCGTTAGACAGGCCTACGCCCATGTTTGCCTTAGATGGTAGTCATCTTCCCAGTATCAAATTTGAGACACTACCTTTAACTCTCACAGTATCTGGTAACCACAGTGAGACTATTTCTTTTTGATTTTCCGTTCACCGTTTACACCTGTTGTTTTGGGTCACCCCTGGCTTGTATGTCATAATCCTTCTATTAATTGGTCTAGTAATTCTATCCTATCCTGGAACGTTTCTTGTCATGTGAAGTGTTTAATGTCTGCCATCCCTCCCATTTCTTCTGTCCCTACTTCTCAGGAGGAACCTGGCGATTTGACAGGAGTGCCGGAGGAATATCATGATCTGCGCACGGTCTTCAGTCGGTCCCGAGCCAACTCCCTTCCTCCTCACCGGTCGTATGATTGTAGTATTGATCTCCTTCCGGGGACCACTCCTCCTCGAGGTAGACTATACTCTCTGTCGGCTCCCGAACGTAAGGCTCTCGAGGATTATTTGTCTGTGTCTCTTGACGCCGGTACCATAGTGCCTTCTTCTTCTCCGGCCGGGGCGGGGTTCTTTTTGTTAAAAAGAAGGACGGTACTCTGCGCCCCTGCGTGGATTATCGAGGGCTGAATGACATAACGGTTAAGAATCGTTATCCGCTTCCCCCTTATGTCATCAGCCTTCGAGATTCTGCAGGGAGCCAGGTGCTTTACTAAGTTGGACCTTCGTAACGCTTACCATCTCGTGCGCATCAGAGAGGGGGACGAGTGGAAAACGGCGTTTAACACTCCGTTAGGGCATTTTGAGTACCGGGTTCTGCCGTTCGGTCTCGCCAATGCGCCAGCTGTTTTTCAGGCATTAGTTAATGATGTTCTGAGAGACATGCTGAACATTTTTGTTTTTGTCTATCTTGACGATATCCTGATTTTTCTCCGTCACTCGAGATTCATGTTCAGCACGTTCGACGTGTTCTACAGCGCCTTTTAGAGAATTGTCTCTACGTAAAGGCTGAGAAGTGCTCTTTTCATGTCTCCTCCGTTACTTTTCTCGGTTCCGTTATTTCCGCTGAAGGCATTCAGATGGATTCCGCTAAGGTCCAAGCTGTCAGTGATTGGCCCGTTCCAAGGTCACGTGTCGAGTTGCAGCGCTTTTTAGGTTTCGCTAATTTCTATCGGCGTTTCATTCGTAATTTCGGTCAAGTTGCTGCCCCTCTCACAGCTCTTACTTCTGTCAAGACGTGTTTTAAGTGGTCCGGTTCCGCCCAGGGAGCTTTTGATCTTCTAAAAGAACGTTTTACGTCCGCTCCTATCCTCGTTACTCCTGACGTCACTAGACAATTCATTGTCGAGGTTGACGCTTCAGAGGTAGGCGTGGGAGCCATCCTATCCCAGCGCTTCCAGTCTGACGATAAGGTTCATCCTTGCGCTTATTTTCTCATCGCCTGTCGCCATCTGAGCGCAACTATGATGTGGGTAACCGTGAACTGCTCGCCATCCGCTTAGCCCTAGGCGAATGGCGACAGTGGTTGGAGGGGCGACCGTTCCTTTTGTCGTTTGGACAGACCATAAGAACCTTGAGTACATCCGTTCTGCCAAACGACTTAATGCCCGTCAAGCTCGTTGGGCGTTGTTTTTCGCTCGTTTCGAGTTTGTGATTTCTTACCGTCCGGGTAGCAAGAACACCAAGCCTGATGCCTTATCCCGTCTGTTTAGTTCTTCTGTGGCTTCTACTGATCCCGAGGGGATTCTTCCTTATGGGCGTGTTGTCGGGTTAACAGTCTGGGAATTGAAAGACAGGTTAAGCAAGCACTCACGCACACTGCGTCGCCGCCGCGCTTGTCCTAGTAACCTCCTTTTCGTTCCTGTTTCCACTCGTCTGGCTGTTCTTCAGTGGGCTCACTCTGCCAAGTTAGCTGGTCATCCCGGTGTTCGAGGCACTCTTGCGTCTATTCGCCAGCGCTTTTGGTGGCCGACTCAGGAGCGTGACACGCGCCGTTTCGTGGCTGCTTGTTCGGACTGCGCGCAGACTAAGTCGGGTAACTCTCCTCCTGCCGGTCGTCTCAGACCGCTCCCCATTCCTTCTCGACCATGGTCTCACATTGCCTTAGACTTCATTACCGGTCTGCCTTTGTCTGCGGGGAAGACTGTGATTCTGACGGTTGTCGATAGGTTCTCTAAGGCGGCACATTTCATTCCCCTCGCTAAACTTCCTTCCGCTAAGGAGACGGCACAAATCATTATTGAGAATGTATTCAGAATTCATGGCCTCCCGTTAGACGCCGTTTCAGACAGAGGCCCGCAATTCACGTCACAGTTTTGGAGGGAGTTCTGTCGTTTGATTGGTGCGTCCGTCAGTCTCTCTTCCGGGTTTCATCCCCAGTCTAACGGTCAAGCAGAGAGGGCCAATCAGACGATTGGTCGCATACTACGCAGCCTTTCTTTCAGAAACCCTGCGTCTTGGGCAGAACAGCTCCCCTGGGCAGAATACGCTCACAATTCGCTTCCTTCGTCTGCTACCGGGTTATCTCCGTTTCAGAGTAGTCTGGGTTACCAGCCTCCTCTGTTCTCATCCCAGCTTGCCGAGTCCAGCGTTCCCTCCGCTCAAGCGTTTGTCCAACGTTGTGAGCGCACCTGGAGGAGGGTGAGGTCTGCACTTTGCCGTTACAGGGCACAGACGGTGAGAGCCGCCAATAAACGCAGGATTAAGAGTCCAAGGTATTGTTGCGGCCAGAGAGTGTGGCTTTCCATTCGCAACCTTCCTCTTACGACAGCTTCTCGTAAGTTGACTCCGCGGTTCATTGGTCCGTTCCGTGTCTCCCAGGTCGTCAATCCTGTCGCTGTGCGACTGCTTCTTCCGCGACATCTTCGTCGCGTCCATCCTGTCTTCCATGTCTCCTGTGTTAAGCCCTTTCTTCGCACCCCCGTTCGTCTTCCCTCCCCCCTCCCGTCCTTGTCGAGAGCGCACCTATTTACAAGGTACATAAGATTATGGACATGCGTTCTCGGGGACGGGGTCACCAATACCTAGTGGATTGGGAGGGTTACGGTCCTGAGGAGAGGAGTTGGGTTCCGTCTCGGGACGTGCTGGACCGTTCGCTCATCGATGATTTCCTCCGTTGCCGCCAGGATTCCTCCTCGAGTGCGCCAGGAGGCGCTCGGTGAGTGGGGGGTACTGTCATGTTTGTCATTTATTGTCATGTCTTGTCCCTGTGCTCCCCATGCTATTCGTTTCCCTCTGCTGGTCTTGTTTGGTTCTATCCCTCTCTCTCCCCTCCCTCTCTCACTCTCTCGCTCTCTCTTCTCTCTGTCGTTCCGTTCCTGCTCCCAGCTGTTCCTATTCCCCTAATCATCATTTAGTCTTCCCACACCTGTTCCCGATCCTTTCCCTGATTAGAGTCCCTATTTATTCCTTTATGATCCGTTCCTGTCCCGTCGGTTCCTTGTATTGTATTCACCATGCCGTGATTGCGTTTCGCCCTGTCCTGTCGTGTTTTTGCCGTGATTGTGTATCACCCTGTCCTGTCGTGTTTTGTGCCTTCATCAGATGCTGCGTGTGAGCAGGTGTCTCAGTCGACTACGGCCTGCGCCTACCCGAAGCGACCTGCAGTCTGTGGCCGCTTCTCCAGTTGTTTCCCCTCTACAAGTCTAGAGGAATTCTGTTATTCCGTTTTGGACTTTAATAAACTCTGTTTCTGTTAAGTCGCTTTTGGGTCCTCTTTTACCTGCATGACACCATGGGCAAACTTATGAAAGGTTTTGTTTAAATCAAAAGGGGTGTAGCCAGAAAGTGATTTAATTCATGTAAAACAACCATATAAAATCCAATAATAACTTTTACAAATGTTAATGCATAAGTATTACACTTCATTATTGGTGATAATGTTTAAACATTTGCAAACATTTATAAACATTGTAAACATTACAAATCATACAACTTATTACATTTAGAATAATATATACAACATTTCTAAGTATTTATAGTAGTGGTAAACATGTACTGTATTAACATAATGGCTTATCATGAAAATTACAAAGTGTTTCAAAATAATCATTGTCGCTTGAGATTTGATACCAGGATTTGAATAGATTTCACTGCTATTACTTTCTGAGGCTTGGCAAAAAACTGGCTATTCCAGGTTCTATTTATCTGAAGAAGGAAGACTCCCGCTCTGGATTATTTAGTATAAAAGGTGTGCCGGAAAACATTTTATGCATTCCTGAGCACTATCTTGAGTTACATATAGACGTACTCAGCAGACAACCAGCGTAAGGGTAGGTTGGATTCAAAGGGTATTGTGACGTAGGCATTAGGAAATGTATAGGTCCTATAACAGACCCTCACATTTAGGATAAAATCAACAGTTTCACAGATTGAATCTCAATAAATAAATACACTGATCAAAAATATCAATGTAATGTCTAGTGGTACCAATACCAAGTGTTGGTCCCATGTTTCATGAGCTGGAATAAAAGCTCCCGAAAATATCCCATATGCACAAAAAACATACTTCTCTCACATGTTGTGCACAAATGTGTTTATATCCCTGTTAGTGAGCATTTCTCTTTTACCAAGATAATCTACTCACCTGATAGGTGTGACAAATCAGCAAGCTGATTAAACAGCGTGGTTATTGTAAAGGTGGACCTTGTGCTAGGGAAAATAAAAGGCCACTTTAAAATGTTTTTTTTTTTGTCAAACAACACCATTTCTCAAGTTTTGAGGTAGCATGCAATTGGCATGCTGACTGCAGGAATGTGACACCAGAGCTGTCGCCAAATAATTGAATGTACATCACTCTACCGTAAGCCCCCTCCAACGTCTTTTTAGAGAATTTTTCAGTACATCCAACTGGCTTCACAACCACAGACCACGTGTATGGTTGTTGTGGTGGTGAACGGTTTGCTAATATCAACGTTGTGAACAGAGTGCCCCATGGTGGCAGTGGGGCTATTGTATGGGCAGGCATAAACTACGGACAATGAACACTACAGGATTTTATAAATGACTGTCGTGTTCAAATCAAATGTATTTGTCACATACACATGGATAGCAGATGTTCATGCGGGTGTAGTGAAATGCTTGTGCTTCTAGTTACGACAATGCAGTAATAACCAACGAGTAATCTAATCTAACAATTCCACAACGACGACCTTATACACACAAGTGTAAAGGGATAAAGAATATGTACATTAAGATATATGAAGTCTATTGTGTAGACTGCGAACTGCTTGTGCTAATAGTGAGAACCTGTCATGCAGGTGAAAGAGGACCCAAACGCGACTTAACAGAAACAGAGTTTATTAAAGTCCAAAACGGAATAACAGAAATCCTCTAGATTTGTAGAGGGGAAACAACTGGAGAAGCGGCCACAGACTGCAGGTCGCTTCGGGTAGGCGCAGGCCGTAGTCGACTGAGACACCTGCTCACACGCAGCATCTGATGAAGGCACAAAACACGACAGGACAGGGTGATACACAATCACGGCAAAAACACGACAGGACAGGGCGAAACGCAATCACAGCATGGTGAATACAATACAAGGAACCGACGGGACAGGAACGGATCACAAAGGAATAAATAGGGACTCTAATCAGGGGAAAGGATCGGGAACAGGTGCGGGAAGACTAAATGATGATTAGGGGAATAGGAACAGCTGGGAGCAGGAACGGAACGACAGAGAGAAGAGAGAGCGAGAGAGTGAGAGAGGGAGGGGAGAGAGAGGGATAGAAGGAGGGAAAGAACCAAACAAGACCAGCAGAGGGAAACGAATAGCATGGGGAGCACAGGGACAAGACATGACAATAAATGACAAACATGACAGTACCCCCACTCACCGAGCGCCTCCTGGCGCACTCGAGGAGGAATCCTGGCGGCAACGGAGGAAATCATCGATGAGCGAACGGTCCAGCACGTCCCGAGACGGAACCCAACTCCTCTCCTCAGGACCGTAACCCTCCCAATCCACTAGGTATTGGTGACCCCGTCCCCGAGAACGCATGTCCATAATCTTATGTACCTTGTAAATAGGTGCGCTCTCGACAAGGACGGGAGGGGGGAGGGAAGACGAACGGGGTGCGAAGAAAGGGCTTAACACAGGAGACATGGAAGACAGGATGGACGCGACGAAGATGTCGCGGAAGAAGCAGTCGCACAGCGACAGGATTGACGACCTGGGAGACACGGAACGGACCAATGAACCGCGGAGTCAACTTACGAGAAGCTGTCGTAAGAGGAAGGTTGCGAGTGGAAAGCCACACTCTCTGGCCGCAACAATACCTTGGACTCTTAATCCTGCGTTTATTGGCGGCTCTCACCGTCTGTGCCCTGTAACGGCAAAGTGCAGACCTCACCCTCCTCCAGGTGCGCTCACAACGTTGGACAAACGCTTGAGCGGAGGGAACGCTGGACTCGGCAAGCTGGGATGAGAACAGAGGAGGCTGGTAACCCAGACTACTCTGAAACGGAGATAACCCGGTAGCAGACGAAGGAAGCGATTGTGAGCGTATTCTGCCCAGGGGAGCTGTTCTGCCCAAGACGCAGGGTTTCTGAAAGAAAGGCTGCGTAGTATGCGACCAATCGTCTGATTGGCCCTCTCTGCTTGACCGTTAGACTGGGGATGAAACCCGGAAGAGAGACTGACGGACGCACCAATCAAACGACAGAACTCCCTCCAAAACTGTGACGTGAATTGCGGACCTCTGTCTGAAACGGCGTCTAACGGGAGGCCATGAATTCTGAATACATTCTCAATAATGATTTGTGCCGTCTCCTTAGCGGAAGGAAGTTTAGCGAGGGGAATGAAATGTGCCGCCTTAGAGAACCTATCGACAACCGTCAGAATCACAGTCTTCCCCGCAGACAAAGGCAGACCGGTAATGAAGTCTAAGGCAATGTGAGACCATGGTCGAGAAGGAATGGGGAGCGGTCTGAGACGACCGGCAGGAGGAGAGTTACCCGACTTAGTCTGCGCGCAGTCCGAACAAGCAGCCACGAAACGGCGCGTGTCACGCTCCTGAGTCGGCCACCAAAAGCGCTGGCGAATAGACGCAAGAGTGCCTCGAACACCGGGATGACCCGCTAACTTGGCAGAGTGAGCCCACTGAAGAACAGCCAGACGAGTGGAAACAGGAACGAAAAGGAGGTTACTAGGACAAGCGCGCGGCGACGCAGTGTGCGTGAGTGCTTGCTTAACCTGTCTTTCAATTCCCCAGACTGTTAACCCGACAACACGCCCATAAGGAAGAATCCCCTCGGGATCAGTAGAAGCCACAGAAGAACTAAACAGACGGGATAAGGCATCAGGCTTGGTGTTCTTGCTACCCGGACGGTAAGAAATCACAAACTCGAAACGAGCGAAAAACAACGCCCAACGAGCTTGACGGGCATTAAGTCGTTTGGCAGAACGGATGTACTCAAGGTTCTTATGGTCTGTCCAAACGACAAAAGGAACGGTCGCCCCCTCCAACCACTGTCGCCATTCGCCTAGGGCTAAGCGGATGGCGAGCAGTTCACGGTTACCCACATCATAGTTGCGCTCAGATGGCGACAGGCGATGAGAAAAATAAGCGCAAGGATGAACCTTATCGTCAGACTGGAAGCGCTGGGATAGGATGGCTCCCACGCCTACCTCTGAAGCGTCAACCTCGACAATGAATTGTCTAGTGACGTCAGGAGTAACGAGGATAGGAGCGGACGTAAAGCGTTCTTTTAGAAGATCAAAAGCTCCCTGGGCGGAACCGGACCACTTAAAACACGTCTTGACAGAAGTAAGAGCTGTGAGAGGGGCAGCAACTTGACCGAAATTACGAATGAAACGCCGATAGAAATTAGCGAAACCTAAAAAGCGCTGCAACTCGACACGTGACCTTGGAACGGGCCAATCACTGACAGCTTGGACCTTAGCGGAATCCATCTGAATGCCTTCAGCGGAAATAACGGAACCGAGAAAAGTAACGGAGGAGACATGAAAAGAGCACTTCTCAGCCTTTACGTAGAGACAATTCTCTAAAAGGCGCTGTAGAACACGTCGAACGTGCTGAACATGAATCTCGAGTGACGGAGAAAAAATCAGGATATCGTCAAGATAGACAAAAACAAAAATGTTCAGCATGTCTCTCAGAACATCATTAACTAATGCCTGAAAAACAGCTGGCGCATTGGCGAGACCGAACGGCAGAACCCGGTACTCAAAATGCCCTAACGGAGTGTTAAACGCCGTTTTCCACTCGTCCCCCTCTCTGATGCGCACGAGATGGTAAGCGTTACGAAGGTCCAACTTAGTAAAGCACCTGGCTCCCTGCAGAATCTCGAAGGCTGATGACATAAGGGGAAGCGGATAACGATTCTTAACCGTTATGTCATTCAGCCCTCGATAATCCACGCAGGGCGCAGAGTACCGTCCTTCTTTTTAACAAAAAAGAACCCCGCCCCGGCCGGAGAAGAAGAAGGCACTATGGTACCGGCGTCCAAGAGACACAGACAAATAATCCTCGAGAGCCTTACGTTCGGGAGCCGACAGAGAGTATAGTCTACCTCGAGGAGGAGTGGTCCCCGGAAGGAGATCAATACTACAATCATACGACCGGTGAGGAGGAAGGGAGTTGGCTCGGGACCGACTGAAGACCGTGCGCAGATCATGATATTCCTCCGGCACTCCTGTCAAATCGCCAGGTTCCTCCTGAGAAGTAGGGACAGAAGAAACGGGAGGGATGGCAGACATTAAACACTTCACATGACAAGAAACGTTCCAGGATAGGATAGAATTACTAGACCAATTAATAGAAGGATTATGACATACTAGCCAGGGATGACCCAAAACAACAGGTGTAAACGGTGAACGGAAAATCAAAAAAGAAATAGTCTCACTGTGGTTACCAGATACTGTGAGAGTTAAAGGTAGTGTCTCAAATTTGATACTGGGAAGATGACTACCATCTAAGGCAAACATGGGCGTAGGCCTGTCTAACGGTCTGAAAGGAATGTTATGTTTCCGAACCCATGCTTCGTCCATGAAACAACCCTCAGCCCCAGAGTCAATCAAAGCACTGCATGTAGCACCCGAACCGGTCCAGCGTAGATGGACCGACATAGTAGTACAAGATCTAGATGAAGGGACCTGAGTAGTAGCGCTCACCAGTAGCCCTCCGCTTACTGATGGGCTCTGGCCTCTTACTGGACATGAATTAACAAAATGTCCAGCAACTCCGCAATAGAGGCACAGGCGGTTGGTGATCCTCCGTTCCCTCTCCTTATTCGAGATGCGAATCCCTCCCAGCTGCATGGGCTCAGTCTCAAAGCCAGAGGAGGGAGATGGTTGCGATGCGGAGCAGGGAAACACCGTTGATGCGAGCTCTCTTCCACGAGCCCGGTGACGAAGATCTACCCGTCGTTCTATGCGGATGGCGAGAGCAATCAAAGAATCCACATCTGATGGAACCTCCCGGGAGAGAATCTCATCCTTAACCACTGCGTGGAGTCCCTCCAGAAAACGAGCGAGCAGCGCCGGCTCGTTCCACTCACTAGAGGCAGCAAGAGTGCGAAACTCAATGGAATAATCCGTTATGGACCGTTCACCTTGGCATAAGGAAGCCAGGGCCCTAGAAGCCTCCCCACCAAAAACTGAACGGTCAAAAACCCGAATCATCTCCTCTTTAAAGTTCTGGAAATCGTTAGAGCAATCAGCCCTTGCCTCCCAGATAGCTGTGCCCCATTCTCGAGCCCGGCCAGTAAGGAGCGAAATGACGTAAGCAACCCGAGCTCTCTCTCTAGAGTATGTGTTGGGTTGGAGAGAGAACACAATCTCACACTGCGTGAGAAAGGAGCGGCACTCAGTGGGCTGCCCGGAGTAGCAAGGTGGGTTATTAACCCTAGGTTCTGGAGGCTCGGCAGGCCAGGAAGTAACAGGTGGCACGAGACGTAGACTCTGGAACTGTCCAGAGAGGTCGGAAACCTGAGCAGCCAGGTCTTCCACGGCATGGCGAGCAGCAGACAATTCCTGCTCGTGTCTGCCGAGCATGGCTCCTTGGATCTCGACGGCAGTGTAACGAGCGTCTGAAGTCGCTGGGTCCATTCCTTGGTCGGTTCCTTCTGTCATGCAGGTGAAAGAGGACCCAAACGCGACTTAACAGAAACAGAGTTTATTAAAGTCCAAAACGGAATAACAGAAATCCTCTAGATTTGTAGAGGGGAAACAACTGGAGAAGCGGCCACAGACTGCAGGTCGCCGGGTAGGCGCAGGCCGTAGTCGACTGAGACACCTGCTCACACGCAGCATCTGATGAAGGCACAAAACACGACAGGACAGGGTGATACACAATCACGGCAAAAACACGACAGGACAGGGCGAAACGCAATCACAGCATGGTGAATACAATACAAGGAACCGACGGGACAGGAACGGATCACAAAGGAATAAATAGGGACTCTAATCAGGGAAAGGATCGGGAACAGGTGCGGGAAGACTAAATGATGATTAGGGGAATAGGAACAGCTGGGAGCAGGAACGGAACGACAGAGAGAAGAGAGAGCGAGAGAGTGAGAGAGGGAGGGGGAGAGAGAGGGATAGAAGGAGGGAAAGAACCAAACAAGACCAGCAGAGGGAAACGAATAGCATGGGGAGCACAGGGACAAGACATGACAATAAATGACAAACATGACAGAACCACCTTCAATCGTTGTAGCCTTCATCCTATATTAGATTAAAAAATATATATTTACTTAAATGGGTACTTAATTAAATGTTACACAGATATGATTCAATGTTGAGATACAAATAGCTGCAACAATTTTCAAGAAATTATAAAATAGTTTGACTTTGTTTGTAAGCTTTCAAATGATAATAAACTCAAACAAAATCAAGATTTTCAGCAATGAAAACATATATGTCTCATGTCAAGGTGGGGTGTGTAAAATGGGTGAACTTTGAAACAGTCACTATGTGACCACTTCTACCATGGGCAAACTTATGAAAGGTTTTGTTTAAATCAAAAGGGGTGTAGCCAGAAAGTGATTTAATTCATTTAAAACGACCATATAAAATCCAATAATAACTTTTACAAATGTTAATGCATAAGTACTACACTTCATTATTGGTGATAATGTTTAAACATTTGCAAACATTTATAAACATTGTAAACATTACAAATCATACCACTTATTACATTTACAATAATATATACAACATTTCTAAGTATTTATAGTAGTGGTAAACATGTACTGTATAAGCATAATGGCTTATCGTGAAAATTACAAAGTGTTTCAAAAGAATCATTGTCGCTTGAGATTTGATACCGAGATTTGAATAGATTTCACTGCTGTTACTTTCTGAGGCATGGCAAAAAACTGGCTAATCCAGTTTCTATTTATCTGAAGAAGGAAGAGTCCCGATCTGGATTATATAGTATAAAAGGTGTGCCGGAAAACATTGCATGCATTCCTGAGCACTACCTTGAGTTACTTATAGACGTACTCACCAGACAACCAGCGTAAGGGTAGGTTGGATTCAAAGGGTATTGTGACGTAGTGGTATTGGTACCACTCTGGAGGGGGTGCGTCACCTGGGTGGGTTGATTCACTGTTGTGGTCAGCCTGTCTGGGTTGGCGCCCCCCCGGGTTGTACCGTGGCGGAGATCTTTGTGGGCTATTCTCGGCCTTGTCTCAGGATGGTAAGTTGGTGGTTGAAGATATCCCTCTAGTGGTGTGGGGGCTGTGCTTTGGCAAAGTGGGTGGGGTTATATCCTTCCTGTTTGGCCCTGTCCGGGGGTGTCCTCGGATGGGGCCACAGTGTATCCTGACCCCTCCTGTTTCAGCCTCCAGTATTTATGCTGCAGTAGTTTATGTGTCGGGGGGGCTAGGGTCAGTTTGTTATATCTGGAGTACTTCTCCTGTCCTATTCGGTGTCCCGTGTGAATCTAAGTGTGCGTTCTCTAATTCTCTCCTTCTCTCTTTCTTTCTCTCTCTCGGAGGACCTAAGCCCTAGGACCATGCCCCAGGACTACCTGACATGATGACTCCTTGCTGTCCCCAGTCCACCTGGCCATGCTGCTGCTCCAGTTTCAACTGGCCTGGGCCCTAGGACCATGTCCCAGGACTACCTGACATGATGACTCCTTGCTGTCCCCAGTCCACCTGGCCATGCTGCTGCTCCAGTTTCAACTGTTCTGCCTTACTATTATTCAACCATGCTGGTCATTTATGAACATTTGAACATCTTGGCCACGTTCTGTTATAATCTCCACCCGGCACAGCCAGAAGAGGACTGGCCACCCCACATATGCTCTCTCTAATTCTCTCTTTCTTTCTCTCTCTCGGAGGACCTGAGCCCTAGGACCGTGCCCCAGGACTACCTGACATGATGGCTCCTTGCTGTCCCCAGTCCACCTGACTGTGCTGCTGCTCCAGTTTAAAACTGTTCTGCCTTATTATTATTCGACCATGCTGGTCATTTATGAACATTTGAACATCTTGGTCATGTTCTGTTATAATCTCTACCCGGCACAGCCAGAAGAGGACTGGCCACCCCACATAGCCCGGTTCCTCTCTAGGTTTCTTCCTAGGTTTTGGCCTTTCTCGGGAGTTTTTCCTAGCCACCGCGTTTTTACACCTGCATTGTTTGCTGTTTGGGGTTTTAGGCTGGGTTTCTGTACAGCACTCTGAGATATCAGCTGATGTACGAAGGGCTATATAAATACATTTGATTAAATTTGATTTGATTTGATTTGACATGATAGGTGTGACAAATCAGCAAGCTGATTAAACAGCGTGATGATTGTAAAGATGGACCTTGTGCTAGGGAAAATAAAAGGCCACTTTGTAGCTCCCTTCAGTAACCACGAGCACAACCGTTCCTTGATTTTAACTGGCGGCTTTGTTCTGTAGTTTTAGTCAGAATTAACACCTTCCGTGAGAACTATAAATTAAATGAAAAATACAGTTAAGCACACTCTTACAACCTTATCTTACGAGTGACTTATTAGCTTGGTATAACTCTGAAGTGCTTACATACATAACAGTTTAACCGGCGTTATAACAGGTTCAGATTAACACATGAATAAAGGAACAAATACCTCATTGGCTGCTTATTACAGAAGGGAGGAAATCAAACTTCACACTTATTATTCCTGGCATGAATTCACACTTCATCCTAACATACTCTTCAACCTTTATGAACTACTCCCGATGACATGAAAACTTAGCTAACGCAGCGCAGGATTGCCTTCCCTCCAAAGGTGTGTTGCTACAATAACGATCCCCGTTACAACAGTATTAGCTACGTAGTTCCGCTTGTATTATCATTTCCCCCGCACAGCGGACACATAAACAATTCAAACAAAAGACAACGAGATAACCTGTAAGTCTAACTGTCAGTTACACACTTTAAAATGTTTTTTTTTGTCAAACAACACCATTTCTCAAGTTTTGAGGTAGCATGCAATTGGCATGCTGACTGCAGGAATGTCTAACAGGGATTTGATTTGATTTGACCTGATAGGTGTGACAAATCAGCAAGCTGATTAAACAGCGTGATTATTGTAAAGATGGACCTTGTGCTAGGGAAAATAAAAGGCCACTTTAAAATGTTTGTTTTTTTGTCAAACAACACCATTTCTCAAGTTTTGAGGTAGCATGCAATTGGCATGCTGACTGCAGGAATGTCTACCAGAGCTGTTGCCAAATAATTGAATGTACATTTCTCTTCCATAAGCCACCTCCAACGTCTTTTTAGAGAATATGTCAGTACATTCAACTGGCTTCACAACTACAGACCACGTGTATGGTCGTTGTGTGGGTGGCAGTGGGGTTATTGTATGGGCAGGCATAAACTACGGACAATAAACACGACTGCATTTTATCAATGGCAATTTGAATGCACAGAGAAAACGTGATGAGATCCTGAAGCCCATTGTCATGCCATTCATTCGGCACCATTACCTCATGTTTCAGCATGATAATGCACAGCCCCATTTTGCAAGGATTTGAACACAATTCCTGGAAGCTGAAAATGTCCCAGTTCTTCCATGGCCTGCATACTCACGGGACATGTCACCCATTGAGCTTGTTTGAGATGCTCTGATCCACTCCCTTACCAATTTTTAAGGTATCTGTGATCAACAGATGCATATCTGTAATCCCAGTCATGTCAAATCCATAGATTAGGGCCTAATGAATGTATTTCAATTAACTGATTTCCTTATATAAACTGTAACTCAGTAAAATCTTTGGAATTGTTGCATGTTGCATTCATCTTTTCTTTCAGTCTAAATAACTAACTAAATAAATGATATAATATCAGATATTGTACCTTTTTAATTGCAGATTAACCACACGGTAGTTCACAAATATTTGAGCGTCAATTATTGTCCATGAGCAGGGTACATCTGGTTCCGTGAGATCAGCCCAGGCTTCTGTCCTGAATTATCATTTTCCACCTTCTTTGTTTCCCTCTTTCTCAGGACTACCATGTCTGATGACTCCTTGCTGTCCCGGGTTTACCTGGTCGTTCTGCTGCTCCAGTTTCAACTGTTCTGCCTGCGGCTCTGGAACCTTCAACTGTTCACCGGATGTGCTACCTGTCCCAGACCTGCTGTTTTCAAATCTCTAGAGACAGTAGGAGTGGTAGAGATAGTCTGAATGATCGGCTATGAAAAGCCAACTGACATTTACTCCTGAGGTCCTGACCTGTTGCATCCTCGACAACCACTGTGATTATTATTATTTGACCCCGCTGGTCATCTATGAACATTTGAATGTCTTGGCCATGTTCTGTTATAATCTCCACCCGGCCCAGTTAGAAGAGAACTGGCCACCCCTCGTAGGCTGGTTGCTCTCTATGTTTATTCCTAGGTTCTGACCTTTTCAGGGAGTTTTTCCTAGCCACCGTGCTTCTACACCTGCATTGCTTGCTGTTTGGGGTTTTATGCTGGGTTTCTGTACAGCACTTTGTGACATCAGTTTATGTAAAAAGGGCTTTGTAAATGAATGTGATTGATTAATCATCATATTTATTTCCAATCTGGGTGGTTTGAGCCCTGAAAGCTGATTTTCTGAAAGCCATGGTGCAAAATGAGACGTCCAGAATAAAAGCGATCCATTCTGAGGATCGCTCTCATTCTGGACGTCTCATTTTGCACCTCGGAGAACACATTGAGAAAAAAGACAGGTGTCACAATATTGAGGAAGCTTTCGTTTTCATATTTTTTTCACATAGTCCACACCTGTTATCTACAAAGCATGTGACAAATACACTTGATTTGATTTGAACTGTAACTTTAGCAGACTGCATACATGCCCACAACAATGATAGGAAACGGCAGTTTTACATAAAAGGCTAACACTACTACATTATTGTTAGGGTTGGAATCTATTCCATTCAAAGTCAGTTGGATATAAGAATTGAACATGAAATGCCGTTTATTCAACCAGTGTGTGCCCAGTGGTTCGTATTTATTTCCTGAATGTATTTCCAATCTGGGTGGTTTGAGCCCTGAATGCTGATTGTCTGAAAGCCGTGGTATATCTGACCGCATACCATGGACATGACAAAACATCTATTTTTTCTAATTATGTTGCTAACCAGTTAATAATAGGGATAAGCAATAGGGAACCTCAGGGGTTGGTGGTATATGGCCAATATACCACGGCTAAGGGCTGTATCCAGGCACTCAGCGTTGCGTCATGCATAAGAACAGCCCTTAGCTGTGGTATATTGGCCATATACCACACCCCCTCAGGCCTTATTGCTTAATTGGGTTCAGCTCACACTTTTCCCTCCCATTTATGCAGATTAGTGTGTGGTCACAATTCAAATAGTAAATTAAATATAGCCTATACATCACATGGTATTGGGGTGCTACACTATTTCAATATTTTTCACGGGTCCCTTATTTTCCCATTTCCATCTGGCTAAATAGTAACCCTGGTTATTGGCACAGCAGACCATTTGATTCGCCATTAAATAGTTTGATGTGCAAGAGAATCAATGCTTCTATTAACAAAAAACTCAAATCTGTGCCTTTTCCAAGCAATTTTGTTAGGCTACATTGTATCACACAGGCGAGAAAGTCGATACATTGTCTTCGTTTCACTTCACCGGGACAAACAAACGTTTTTCAAGTTTTGCACTGAATCCATGCATTTTTTCTGGTGTTCCTAAATTCTGTACGATAGGCTGTACTCGAGATTTAGGGTTTCACAGTGAGCAGTGCTAACAATTGGAATCCCCTTAACAATGATTTTCTGAAGGTTTGTTTTACAAAATAAAGTTTAGGCTACAGTACATGTCATTGGAGTGCTATTTCATTTTTCGGTTAACTGTTTTGCATTTCCTTTGATGGACTTAAATACATTTTAGTTAAATGAAACATTTAGTACAAATATTCCAATATTTGCTGCCATCTTTGCTGCAATTTGGAATAACTACTGTATTTACCTATTCTGGACCAAATAGGTATATATTCTTCACAGGTTCATTGCATATCGTGATGAGTGTGAATGTGCTCGTTGAGATGCTAGGCGCAGTGTCCAACTGATGTTGTTAAAATAGCAGAGAACCGCGCTGATGAACTTTGTGCTGACTCTGTAACTGTCCGTCGTCCTGAAACAACATGTGCACTGTTTTAATGTGGTGTTACCAGAGGTTAACGTTAATATTACAGTGCTTCTCCCTATCGTTAGCCTTCAACATGTCAAAGTTGAAGTGCATTGTGGTTGCATTTGCCATTATTGTAATCTTGCTGCTTCTGATTTTTTTGTTTTTGAGGACTTCATCACAAGTTGAGCAAACCTTTGGCCAACTAAAATGTATTTGCATTTGATCATGATGTGCAGGTCGTGTAATAGTTACAAGTTACATTTGCTTTGTGAACTTTACGTAACAGATTTGGCTTTTGTCTTCACAAACTTTAACTCACGTATCCTATTATTGGGTAATCTAGCCCAGTTTATCAACAGAGATACAGGTAACTGACAAAATCAAGGAAACACTTGAATAAATGAGGGACACGACGTATATTGAAAGCAGGAGAAGGATTCAGGTGTCTCTGTTATGGTGTGTGGTGCATTTCCCTGCATAGTTTAGGTCCACTCAACCCCTTACAGGGCCAGGTATATGTCAATAACTACACATCCATTCTGAGTGATCACCTTCAACCTCTGCTGAAACAGTTCCATCCTGGTGGGAAGGGTCTCTTCCAGGATGAAAATGCCCCCATCATCAGGGCAAAGTGGTCACTGTATGGTTGTATGAAAATTAAAGTGATGTAAATCGTATGCCATTGCAGTCTTCGTCACCAGATCTCAACACAATTGAAATTCTTATTATCCCTAATTTATTAAAGTTTCCTTTATTTTGGCAGCTGTGACCAGAAGTTAGGTGATATCGTTTCCTATATAATACATGCATGTGTGGTTTAATGATATTTAATTACCAAAATTTGTGTTATATGTAATTACACATACAGTACCAGTCAAGTTTGGACACACATACTCATTCCAGGTTTATTCTTTATTTTTTTTACTATTTTCTACATTGTAGAATAATAGTGTATACATCCAGACTTTGAAATAACACCTATGGAATCATCTAGTAACCAAAAAAGTGTTAAACAAATCAAAATATATTTGAAATCGCTCAGTGCAAGAGCGATTCTTCAAAGTAGCCACCCTTTGCCTTGATGACATATTTGCACACTCTGTAGATTTCACAGTTGTAAACTAACAACAATGTTTAACTACACTGTAATTACAGTGTACCTGACTTCGTATCACCCATCCAAAGTCTACAACTACAGGTGCCAGTGCTCAGTCCTTAGACCCATCCTAAAATAACCACGCTTGGTGAGTCAGGTGAGAGAGTAGATAAGGTGACACATTCTGCTGCCATAATAGAGAAGCATTTAATGACTCAAAAACCCTTTGACTGCACCCTCTCTATTCATCTCTCCATATAACAACAGGTATCTACCAATGCATCAATCAGCATGTCAGTCTGTCCATAAATATATCCACCAAGGAGGTTACAAAAGATGTTATTTTCCATTTATGACAAAAATCTCAATATCATCAACTAAATCCCGCCAAAATGAATTTTCAGCAATTGTTTTAAAAGTAATTTCACAAGATTTTTTCACCTCACCTGCAAATTCTTTGTAAAACATGTTTTACTTTGTCACTGTTAATAATTCATTTGTTATAATTTGTGCAAATAAAACTACATAGAATCTCTAGAGCAGTGTGAAGTGATACAGTCCACTCTGTGCTCAACCTACCTCTGTTTTCTCTCCATCTGCCTTCTTCTGTGACTTTCTCTGTGTCTTGTCTGATGCTGTCAGAGGTACTTCTTTGGTGCTGTCTCCTTCGTCTATGCTTGTGGCCTTGTTCTTCTGGAATCCTGTTATTCTATTGCTGTGTTTTTATTTCGTTTTTATGTATCATTTAACTTTCATTTAACTTGATAAGTCAGTTAAACCTGTCTGGGAACGGGGTTCCGCTAACATAGTCTTGTTTAGAATGTCGGCCTACCCCGGCCAAACACAGACGACACCGGGCCAATTGTGCACCACCCTATGGGACTCCTAATCACAGCTGGATGTGATTCAGCCTGAATTCGAACCAGGTACTGTAGTGACCCCTCTTGCACTAAAATGCAGTGCATTAGAATGCTGCACCACTCGGGAGCCTCGGTGTGGTGTGTCTCTCTCCATCATGTCCTACTTTTCAGTTGCTGAATCTGTGTTTTGTCTGGTGACTATCTCAATCATCTACTCTTCAGCTGCTGTTTCTGGGTTCTCTTCTAGTGTGTCTCTTTAGTTTTGCAATCCAAAACGGTCAAGGAGATACTTGGGTAGCTTAACTTGTTTTGAGCCTGTGTCGGGGTCACCTAAATCATCCACTTGCCTACGAGTTTCTCCTGGCTGCTTCTGTTCTAAGGGATCTACTGGCCTGCTGTTCTCTTTGTTCTCTTCTTTGGAGATGTAGCGAGGTAAAGTTGCATGATGTTATTAATTTAAAAAATGACTGTGTACTGACACGACCAGGGTAACTCAGCTGTAAAGAAATGCAAGTGTCCACACAACATGACAGATAATAATCTATATAGCCCCTAGTCCACATGAATATTAAAAGACATGAGCCCCAAAAATACCTGTGAAATGGAATAAGTTATTAGATTCATTTAATTGAGTCAATTCTACCAGCTGATGTGATATTCTTATACTAAATAACATTTGAGGACACATACCTTGAGGACACATAACTTAATATTAAGGGCCCGTGTATTTTCAATATTTTGTTCACCTAGAGGGATTCATCGAAATGTTGGTTATTTATCGGGTTTTTAAACAATTGAATTGTCTGATGTCGGTTGAATTATTTCAATTCCACTTAGTAGATGTTTTTTCTTCAGTGAGCTCAATGTGCAGTTTCTCTAGAGCGAAATCAGATCAAGCCCAAACTGTGCGATGCAGTAGAGAGTTGTAGTTTCCAACAGGCCAATATTCTAAATAGTTTAGCACAGAAAACGTGGTAAATAACTACAATGACCATAATCCATTAACTGCCTACTTGTACAGTCGATGGGTATAATGAAGAGATGCTCAAGAATCTTGCTTCGCCTCTTCCTCTCTGGTGTGGGGCAGACATGGAGAGGGTGAGAGATGAGAGACAGAAGAAAGCACATCAAAAGGGAAGGGCAGCAGTTGCTTCGTGACGTATCTCCACCTGCAAATACATGATCTAACCTAAGTGATGAGATGATGACTTGGAATGAAATAATAAAGTCATCAAATAAAACATCAAAATTCAACCTGACACAATCAACAGCCTGATCAACTCTATGCGAATGAGATGTGTCGCGCTGCCTGAGGCAAATTGTGGTAAAACCAGACTCTGGTTTTTCTGATCCACGCCCTTAACCTTTTTTCAAAGGTATCTGTGACCAACAGTTGCATATCTGTATTTCAAGTCATGTGCAATTATCAGTGACTCGAGGTAAAACCGGTAGGGCAAATAATTTCAATACCTCTTTTGTAATTGGACAATTAACAAAAACAAAAGATAGGAGGATGGCACTGATGATATCTTTAGACAGTGGATTAGGGTAGATGGATTTTCCGGGGTGGAGGAATGTTTAGGAATGTTCTCATCTATAAAAAGGGCCTAACAACACACATTGAAGCCACCCAACCAGTTGACAAAGCAATTGCAATATTAAGGCTGCTAATACAGTCTGAGAATCATATTGAGCATACCTGCATCCTCCTGTCATACTGGCATTACCAATTGTGAGGTGATAGAGAGAGAAGAAGCTATACTTTCGGACCTATATACCTGGTTGACGATCACCTTGTGAATCTTTGGAAGTAAAATTTCAAGTGGACTTCATTTATTTATTTCGAGAAGTTCAGGTGAGTGGAAATGGGCATGCAAGATACTGAATTTAGTAAAAGAATGCTAGGATAGTAGTAATAGGTATTTGACAGAATGTAATTTGAAAATACATTTGAAAATACAAAACAGTAATGAAGAGTCAAACATTGAAACTCCTCTCAAAAGCAGCGAGTGATAGTTCACCAATCCAATAATATCACATCTTTCCACCAAGTAGACCTGTAGCCCCTAACATCATTCATTTATATCTGTCAAATCAATCCAGAAGGCTACCAAGTCAGTTCAAGAATGTACATCAGATGGTAATAGGATTGTATTATACAGTGCCTTCCCAAAAGTAGTCATACCCCTTGACCTATTCCACATTTTGTTGTGTTACACCCATCTACACACAATACCCCATAATGACAAAATGAAAACTCTGTTTTTAAGAAATGTTTGCTAATTTACTGAATAGGAAATACAAAAAATCTCATTGACAGAAGTATTGACAACCCTGAGTCAATACATCTTAGAATCAGTCTTTCTGGGTAAGTCTGTACACCTGGAATGTACAATATTGGGAATGTTTAATATTTATGTAAGTCTTGCCATAGATTTTCAAGAACATTTAAGTCAAAACTGTAACTCGGCTGCACAGGAACATTACATTTCGTCTTAGTAAGAAACACCAGTGTATATTTTACCTTGTGTTTTAGGTAATTGTCCTGCTGAAAGGTGAATTTTCCTCCCTGTGTCTGTTGGAAAGTTGACTGAACAAGGTTTTCCTCTAGGATTTTGCCTGTGCTTAGCTGTATTCCATTTATTTCTATCCTATAAACTCTCTAGTCCTAGCCAATGACAAGCATACCCATAACATGAAGCCGCCACTGTTCTTGCAGCGTCCTATTAAACGTGTCAAAAAAGGTTATTATCTTCTGCGAGTATGGCAACCATGTTCTGTGTTTGTATGATGTGGCATTCATGCAATATTCTCCTAAACCTCAGACAACTGAACACAGGAATGTTCTTGCAACGTTCTCATCAAATGTGTCTAGAACATAGGGCCTCCCAGGTGGAGCCGTGGTCTAGGGCACTGCATCCCAGCGCTAGCTGTGCCACCAGAGACTCTGGGTTCGCGCCGGCTGCGACTGAAAGGTCCATGAGGCGACGCACAATTGGCCTAGCATCGTCCGGGTTAGGGAGAGTTTGGCCGGTAGGGATATCCTTGTCTCATCGCGCACCATAAACTCCTGTGGTGGGCTGGGCCCAGTGCATGCACGGTGTTTCCTCTGACACATTGGTGCGGCTGGCTTCCGGGTTGGATGCGCGCTGTGTTAAGAAGCAGTGCGGCTTGGTTGGGTTGTGTTTCAGAGGACGCATGACTTTCGACCTTCATCTCTCCCGAGCCCATACGGGAGTTGTAGCGATGAGACAAGATAGTAACTACTAATAATTGGATACTACGAAATTGGGGAGAAAAATGTTGGTAAAATAAAAAATAAAAAACGTGTCTAGAACGTTTAATATTGTATATTCTGAGAACATGGCAACGCTGTTCTGTGTATGTTTGGTGGGATGTTGGTGGAATATTCTCCGAACCCTCAGAAAACTGGACATGAATGTTCTTGCAACGTCCCATGAAACGTGTCTAGAACTTTAATATATTATATTCAGAGAACATTTTAACCACATTCTAGATAAGTTCTGCTAGACATTTTAAGGGAATGTTCTCCTAACTTTAACACCAAGACATGCTGAAAAGGCTCTCAGAGGGTTTTTGCTAACATAGAGAGAATATTCCTTAGAATATCCCCTAACTCACTGAGATTTGGAAACTCAAATATATGACTATACAATCGTGCTGTACTTGCATGAGAGGCAAAATAACAGTTGTTACTTGTGGTTAAAACGCAGGTTGTTTTTTCCCCAATGAAATGTGGCACAAGCGGCAGTTGGCTTCTTTATTAAGGGTGGATGGGCTCATAGTAATGGCTGGAACGGAATCAATGGAATGGTGTCGAACACACCAAACACATCGCCCCAGGGTTTATATCGGAAATGATTTCGATTGTGTAAAGTAACAGAGTCACAGAAGGTGATTCACTGCTCTAAGGAATAGCATTCCAGGGGGAGGGACAAGGTCGGTCTCCAAGCCTTTTCAAAATGGATTCCTCCCAATGTGTTCTCCAATACCATAAATCATTATAGAAAAAGGCTCAGTGCAGTTATTCATGCAAGGGGAGGGTGCTAGTGAATTGAAATGTTTTGAGAAAAAATGATTATTTCTTAAACTAAATATTTTTCTCTGAGCAATTGTATTAGTAGTATTATTATATCATCTTCAAAAAATACTATGCAATAGTATTTGTGTTATTTATTTATACAGTCTTTTCGGCTCATCTTTATCAATGGTGCAAATAATTTCCTTTATGACAGTATGTGAATTATGTAATGAAAGATTTGATATCTCAGGGTATCAACAACCATTGGGGTGAGTGTGTAAACATATCCACATGCCAAAATGTACATATATTGTACGAGGCGGAATATCAAATTATAGTTCCAACATTTATGTGTAGAAAACTTGATATCATCTTTCTCTCTTAGGTGGTGGAGATATGGCTACAATCAAGATGAGATGCAGAGCTAAACTGCTCTGCCTAACAGGTGAGAAATGAAAGCAGAACATGTTCAACTTCTGTGAGATTAAATAGTTCCTGATGTTCATATGAGAATATGTCTTACAAAAAACACAGTGTAAAAAAAAGTGTAGATTATCAAATCGTTAAAATTCCAGTGCAATCAAAAACGTGATTTTCCTGTGTTTTATATATATTTTCACAATATGAGGTTGGAACAATACTGTGAAACTGTGAAAAAAAAATGTAATTATTGCAGTACCAAAGACTCAAACAGCAGAGGGTGCGCATGAACTAGGATGAATAGCAAGTAGCATGGTTAATGATAAATGGCTATGGCTCCTGTCTCAAGACCCATTAACTCTTGAAGCTAGGGGGCACTATTTTTATGTTTGGAAAAATAACGTTCCCAAAGTAAACGGCCTATTTCTCAGGACCAGATGCTAGAATATGCATATAATTGACAGATTAGGATAGAAAACACAAAAGTTTCCAAAACTGTCAAAATATTGTCTGTGACTATAACAGAACTGATATTGCAGGCGAAACCCTGATAAAAAATCAAACCAGGAAGTGGCTTCTATTTTGAAAACTCCATGTTCCAAAGCCTCCCATTGTTCCGTTTAAAGGGAGTTAAAACAAGTTATGGATGTTTGTATGGAAGTAGTTCAGTGTCAAAAGAAGGGGTTAAATACGTTGTTATTTTTAAAGTAATTTTTTCCTGATCTTTCGTATTTCTCTCAGATATAGGACAGACACTTCAAATGTCCCCTTAAATGTGCTGGGCATGATAAAACAACTATGAAAATAACAATGATAATGTTGATTCCATCAACAGTACTTACGGCAACAGCAATCTTGACAACTGTGTCAGCACAATCAACCACAGCTGAGCCCACAACAACAACAGCCGCAACAATGACGACTACAGCTGCTCCTACAACAACCACGCTGTGGGTACGAAAAGAAGAGCTGAGGCAAGAAAAAACAAAGCTGCACCCACAACAACCACAGCTGCGGATACGCAGAGAAGTGAAGTCGCAAAAAAAACCACAGCTGCCTCCACAACATCACCAGCTGCAAGAACAACAACATCACGGGCAAAAACAGCCAGAACCCTGCCATCAACAAACAATCACAGCCATCCCAACAACAATGAAAGCTGTTCCCAAAAAACCCATAGATGCACCCACAACAACCACAGTGTATCCCACAACAACTGCAGCAGCTCCAACAACAGCTTCCCCTACAACAACCACATCTGTTCCCACAACAACCACATATTCTCCTACAGCAACCACAGCTGCAGCTACAACAACCAAATTCATCCCTACAACAACCAAATCTGCCCCCACAACAACCACTGATACACCCAAAACAACAACTGTTTCTCCCAAGAAGGCTACAGCAGATCCCACAACAACAACAGCTTCTCCCACAACAACCACAGCGTCTCCCACAACAACCTCTCCAACAACTACCACAGCTGCACACACGACAACTACAGCTTCACCCACAACAACCACAGCTTCTCCCACAACAACCACAGCTTATCCCACAACAACCACAGTTGCAGCTACAACAACAAGAGCTGCAGCAACAACAACCGAAATGCTGGCCTCAACAACCAAAGCTACTCCAACAACTACCACAGCTGCACAAACGACAACCACAGCTTCACACACAACAACCACAGCTTCTCCCACAACAACAACAGCTTCTCCCACAACAACCACAGAATTTCCCACAACAACCACAGCTTCTCCCACAACAACCACAGCCCCTACCACAACAACCACAGTTGCAACTACAACAACAAGAGCTGCAGCAACAACAACTGAAATGCTGGCCTCAAGAACCACAGCTGCTCCAACAACTTCCACAGCTGCACAAACGACAACCACAGCTTCACCCACAACAACCACAGCGTCTCCCACAACAACCACAGCTTCTCCCACAACAACCACAGTTTCAGCAACAACAACCACTGCTCCAGCAACAACAACCGAAGGGCTGGCCTCAACAACCACGGCTGCTCCAACAACAACCACAGCTGCACAAACTACAACAACAGCTTCTCCCACAACAACCACAGCATCTCCCACAACAACCACAGTTTCTCCCACAACAACCACAGTTTCAGCTACAACAACCACTGCTGCAGCAACAACAACCGAAGGACTGGCCTCAACAACCACAGCTTCTCCCACAACAACCACATCTTCTCCCACAACAACCACAGCTTCTCCCACAACAACCACAGCTCCTACCACAACAACCACAGCTTATCCCACAACAACCACAGTTGCAGCTACAACAACAAGAGCTGCAGCAATAACAACCGAAGTGCTGGCCTCAACAACCACATCTGCTCCAACAGCAACCACAGCTGCACAAACGACAACCAAAGCTTCTCCCACAACAACCACAGCTTCTCCCACAACAACCACATCTTCTCCCACAACAACCACAGCTTCTCCCACAACAACCACAGAATCTCCCACAACAACCACAGTTGCAGCTACAACCACCACAGCTGCAGCAAAAACAACCGAAGTGCTGGCCTCAACAACCACAGCTGCTCTAACAACTTCCACAGCTGCACAAACTACAACAACAGCTTCTCCCACAACAACCACAGCTTCTCCCACAACAACCACAGCTTCTCCCACAACAATCACAGTTTCAGCAACAACAACCACTGCTGCAGCAACAACAACCGAAGGGCTGGCCTCAACAACCACGGCTGCTCCAACAACAACCACAGCTGCACAAACTACAACAACAGCTTCTCCCACAACAACCACAGCTTCTCCCACAACAACCACAGTTTCTCCCACAACAACCACAGTTTCAGCTACAACAACCACTGCTGCAGCAACAACAACCGAAGGACTGGCCTCAACAACAACGGCTGCTCCAACAACAACCACAGCTGCACAAACTACAAAAACAGCTTCTCCCTCAACAACCACAGCTTCTCCCACAACAACCACATCTTCTTCCACAACAACCACAGCTGCACAAACGACAGCCACAGCTTCTACCACAACAACCACAGCTTCTCCCACAACAACCACAGCTTCTCCCACAACAACCACAGCTTCTCCCACAACAACCACAGTTTCAGCAACAACAACCACTGCTGCAGCAACAACAACCGAAGGGCTGGCCTCAACAACCACGGCTGCTCCAACAACAACCACAGCTGCACAAACTACAACAACAGCTTCTCCCACAACAACCACAGCTTCTCCCACAACAACCACAGTTTCAGCTACAACAACCACTGCTGCAGCAACAACAACCGAAGGACTGGCCTCAACAACAACGGCTGCTCCAACAACAACCACAGCTGCACAAACTACAAAAACAGCTTCTCCCTCAACAACCACAGCTTCTCCCACAACAACCACATCTTCTCCCACAACAACCACAGCTTCCCCCACAACAACCACAGTTGCAGCTACAACAACAACAAGAGCTGCAGCAACAACAACCGAAGTGCTGGCCTCAACAACCACATCTGCTCCAACAACAACCACAGAATCTCCCACAACAACCACAGTTGCAGTTACAACCACCACAGCTGCAGCAACAACAACTGAAGTGCTGGCCTCAACAACCACAGCTGCTCCAACAACTTCCACAGGTGCACAAACTACAACAACAGCTTCTCCCACAACAACCACAGCTTCTCCCACAACAACCACAGCTTCTCCCACAACAACCACAGCTTCTCCCACAACAACCACAGTTTCAGCAACAACAACCACTGCTGCAGCAACAACAACCGAAGGGCTGTCCTCAACAACCACGGCTGCTCCAACAACAACCACAGCTGCACAAACTACAAAAACAGCTTCTCCATCAACAACCACAGCTTCTCCCACAACAACCACATCTTCTCCCACAACAACTACAGCTTCTCCCACAACAACCACAGCTCCTACCACAACAACCACAGCTTATCCCACAACAACCACAGTTGCAGCTACAACAACAAGAGCTGCAGCAACAACAACCGAAGTGCTGGCCTCAACAACCACATCTGCTCCAACAACAAGCACAGCTGCACAAACTACAACAACAGCTTCTCCCTCAACAACCACAGCTTCTCCCACAACAACCACATCTTCTCCCACAACAACCACAGCTTCTCCCACAACAACCACAGCTCCTACCACAACAACCACAGCTTATCCCACAACAACCACAGTTGCAGCTACAACAACAAGAGCTGCAGCAACAACAACCGAAGTGCTGGCCTCAACAACCACATCTGCTCCAACAACAACCACAGCTGCACAAACGACAACCAAAGCTTCTCCCACAACAACCACAGCTTCTCCCACAACATTCACAACTTCTCACACAACAACCACAACTTCTCCCACAACAACCACAGAATCTCCCACAACAACCACAGTTGCAGCTATAACCACCACAGCTGCAGCAACAACAACCGAAGTGCTGGCCTCAACAACCACAGCTGCTCCAACAACAACCACAGCTGCACAAACTACAACAACAGCTTCTCACACAACAACCACAGCTTCTCCCACAACAACCACAGCTTCTCCCACAACAACCACAGCTTCTCCCACAACAACCACAGCTTCTCCCACAACAACCACAGTTTCTCCCACAACAACCACAGTTTCAGCTACAACAACCACTGCTGCAGCAACAACAACCGAAGGACTGGCCTCAGCAACAACGGCTGCTCCAACAAGAACCACAGAATCTCCCACAACAACCACAGTTGCAGCTACAACCACCACAGCTGCAGCAACAACAACTGAAGTGCTGCCATCAACAACCACAGCTGCTCCAACAACAACCACAGCTGCACAAACGACAACCAAACCTTCTCCAACAACAACCACAGCTTCTACCACAACAACCACAGCTTCTCCCACAACAACCATAGCTCCTACCACAACAACCACAGCTTATCCCACAACAACCACAGTTGCAGCTACAACAACAAGAGCTGCAGCAACAACAACCGAAGTGCTGGCCTCAACAACCACATCTGCTCCAACAACAACCACAGCTGCACAAACGACAACCAAAGCTTCTCCCACAACAACCACAGCTTCTACCACAACAACCACAGCTTCTCCCACAACAACCACAGCTTCTCACACAACAACCACAGCTTCACACACAAAAACCACAGAATCTTCCACAACAACCACAGTTGCAGCTAAAACAACCAAATCTTCCCCCACAACAACCACAGCTGCACAAAAAACAACCACAGCTTCTCCCACAACAACCACCGCTTCTCTTACAACATTCACAACTTCTCACACAACAACCACAGCTTCTCCCACAACAACCACAGCAGCACAAAAGACAACCACAGCTTCTCCCACAACAACCACAGCTTCTCCCACAACAACCACAGCTTCTCCCACAACAACCACAGCTGCACAAACGACAACCACAGCTTCTCCCACAACAACCTCAGCTTCTCCCACAACATTCACAACTTCTCACACAACAACTACAGCTTCTCCCACAACAACCACAGAATCTCCCACAACAACCACAGTTGCAGCTACAACCACCACAGCTGCAGCAACAACAACCGAAGTGCTGGCCTCAACAACCACAGCTGCTCCAACAACAACCACAGCTGCACAAACTACAACAACAGCTTCTCCCACAACAACAACAGCTTCTCCCACAACAACCACAGAATCTCCCACAACAACCACAGCTTCTCCCATAACAACCACATCTGCACAAACGACAACGACAGGTTCTCCCACAACAACCACAGCTTCTCCCACAACAACCACAGCTTCTCCCACAACAACCACAGTTGCAGCTACAACAACAAGAGCTGCAGCAACAACAACCGAAGTGCTGGCCTCAACAACCACAGCTGCTCCAACAACAACCACAGCTGCACAAACTACAACAACAGCATCTCCCACAACAACCACAGCTTCTCCCACAACAACCACAGAATCTGCCACAACAACCACAGTTGCAGCTACAACAACCACAACTTCTCCCACAACAACCACAGCTGCACAAACGACAAACACAGCTTCTCCCACAACAACCACAGCCTCTCCCAAAACATTCACAACTTCTCACACAACAACCACAGCTTCTCCCACAACAACCTCAGTTGCAGCTACAACCACCACAGCTGCAGCAACAACAACCGAAGTGCTGGCTTCAACAACCACAGCTGCTCCATCAACAACCACAGCTGCACAAACTACAACAACAGCTTCTCCCACAACAACCACAGCTTCTCCCACAACATTCACAACTTCTCACACAACAACCACAGCTTCTCCCACAACAACCACAGAATCTCCCACAACAACCACAGTCGCAGCTTCAACCACCACAGCTACAGCAACAACAACTGAAGTGCTGGCCTCAACAACCACAGCTGCTCCAACAACAACCACAGCTGCACAAACTACAAAAACAGCTTCTCCCACAACAACCACAGCTTCTCCCACAACAACCACAGAATCTGCAACAACAAACACAGTTGTGGCTACAACCACCACAGCTGCAGAAACAACAACCACAGCTGCACAAACTACAACAACAGCTTCTCTCACAACAACCACAGCTTCTCCCACAACAAGCACAGCTTCTCCCACAACAACCACAGCTGCACAAACTACAACAATAGCTTCTCCGACAACAAAGACAGCTCCTACCACAACAACCACAGCTTCTCCCACAACAAGCACAGCTTCTCCCACAACAACCACAGCTGCACAAACTACAACAATAGCTTCTCCGACAACAAAGACAGCTCCTACCACAACAAGCACAGCTTCTCCCACAACAACCACAGCTGCAGCAACAACAACCGAAGTGCTGGCCTCAACAACCACAGCTGCTCCAACAACAACCACAGCTGAACAAACTACAACAACAGCTTCTCCCACAACAACCATAGCATCTCCCACAACAACCACAGCTTCTCCCACAACAACCACAGCTTCACCCACAACAACCATAGCTGCACAAACGACAACCACAGCTTCTCCCACAACAACCACAGCCTCTCCCACAACAACCACAGCTTCTCCCACAACAACCATAGCTGCACAAGTGACAACCACAGCTTCTCCCACAACAACCACAGCTTCTCCCACAACAACCACAGCTTCTCCCACAACATTTACAACTTCTCACACAACAACCACAGCTTCTACCACAACAACCACAGAATCTCCCACAACAACCACAGTTGCAGCTACAACCACCACAGCTGCAGCAACAACAACCGAAGTGTTGGCCTCAACAACCACAGCTGCTCCAACAACAACCACAGCTGAACAAACTCCAACAACAGCTTCTCCCTCAACAACCACAGCATCTCCCACAACAACCACAGCTTCTCCCACAACAACCACAGCTTCTCCCACAACAACCATAGCTGCACAAATGACAACCACAGCTTCTCCCACAACAACCACAGAATCTCCCACAACAACCAAAGTTGCAGCTACAACCACCACAGCTGCAGCAACAACAACCACAGCTGCACAAACTACAACAACAGCATCTCCCACAACAACCACAGCTTCTCCCACAACAACCACAGAATCTGCCACAACAACCACAGTTGCAGCTACAACAACCACATCTTCTCCCACAACAACCACAGCTGCACAAACGACAAACACAGCTTCTGCCACAACAACCACAGAATCTCCCACAACAACCACAGTCGCAGCTTCAACCACCACAGCTGCTCCAACAACAACCACAGCTGCACAAACTACAACAACAGCTTCTCTCACAACAACCACAGCTTCTCCCACAACAACCACAGAATCTGCCACAACAACCACAGTCGCAGCTTCAACCACCACAGCTGCAGCAACAACAACCGAAGTGCTGGCCTCAACAACCACAGCTTCTCCCACAACAACCACAGCTTCTCCCACAACAACCACAGCTTCTCCCACAACAAGCACAGCTTCTCCCACAACAACCACAGCTGCAAAAACTACAACAACAGCTTCTCCCACAACAACCACAGCTCCTACCACAACAAGCACAGCTTCTCCCACAACAACCACAGCTGCAGCAACAACAACCGAAGTGCTGGCCTCAACAACCACAGCTGCTCCCACAACAACCACAGCTGAACAAACTACAACAACAGCTTCTCCCACAACAACCATAGCATCTCCCACAACAACCACAGCTTCTCCCACAACAACCACAGCTTCTCCCACAACAACCATAGCTGCACAAACGACAACCAAAGCTTCTCCCACAACAACCACAGCTTCTCCCACAACAACCACAGCTTCTCCCACAACAACCACCGATTCTCCCACAACATTTACATCTTCTCACACAACAACCACAGCTTCTATCACAACAACCACAGCTTCTCCCACAACAACCACAGTTGCAGCTAAAACAACCACAGCCGCAGCAACGACAACCGAAGTGCTGGCCTCAACAACCACAGCTGCTCCAACAACAACCACAGCTGCTCAAACGACAACCACAGCTTCTCCCACAACAACCACAGCTTCTCCCACAACAACCACAGCTTCTCCCACAACATTCACAACTTCTCACACAACAACCACAGCTTCTATCACAACAACCACAGAATCTTCCACAACAACCACAGTTGCAGCTACAACCACCACAGCTGCAGCAACAACAACCGAAGTGCTGGCCTCAACAACCACAGCTGCTCCAACAACAACCACAGCTGCACAAACTACAACAACAGCATCTCCCACAACAACCACAGCTTCTCCCACAACAACCACAGAATCTGCCACAACAACCACAGAATCTGCCACAACAACCACAGTTGCAGCTACAACAACCACAACTTCTCCCACAACAACCACAGCTACACAAACTACAAAAACAGCTTCTCCCTCAACAACCACAGCTTCTCCCACAACAACCACATCTTCTCCCACAACAACCACAGCTTCCCCCACAACAACCACAGCTCCTACCACAACAACCACAGCTTATCCCACAACAACCACAGTTGCAGCTACAACAACAACAAGAGCTGCAGCAACAACAACCGAAGTGCTGGCCTCAACAACCACATCTGCTCCAACAACAACCACAGCTGCACAAACGACAACCAAAGCTTCTCCCACAACAACCACAGCTTCTCCCACAACATTCACAACTTCTCACACAACAACCACAGCTTCTCCCACAACAACCACAGAATCTCCCACAACAACCACAGTCGCAGCTTCAACCACCACAGCTGCAGCAACAACAACCAAAGTGGTGGCCTCAACAACCACAGCTGCTCCAACAACAACCACAGCTGCACAAACTACAAAAACAGCTTCTCCCACAACAACCACAGCTTCTCCCACAACAACCACAGAATCTGCCACAACAACCACAGTTGCAGCTACAACCACCACAGCTGCAACAACAACAACCGAAGTGCTGGCCTCAACAACCACAGCTGCTCCAACAACAACCACAGCTTCTCCCACAACATTCACAACTTCTCACACAACAACCACAGCTTCTCCCACAACAACTACAGAATCTCCCACAACAACCACAGTCGCAGCTTCAACCACCACAGCTGCAGAAACAACAACCGAAGTGCTGGCCTCAACAACCACAGCTGCTCCAACATCAACCACAGCTGCACAAACTACAACAACAGCTTCTCCCACAACAACCACAGCTTCTCCCACAACAACCAAAGTTGCAGCTACAACCACCACAGCTGCAGCAACAACAACCACAGCTGCACAAACTACAATAACAGCATCTCCCACAACAACCACAGCTTCTCCCACAACAACCACAGAATCTGCCACAACAACCACAGTTGCAGCTACAACAACCACATCTTCTCCCACAACAACCACAGCTGCACAAACGACAAACACAGCTTCTGCCACAACAACCACAGAATCTCCCACAACAACCACAGTCGCAGCTTCAACCACCACAGCTGCTCCAACAACAACCACAGCTGCACAAACTACAACAACAGCTTCTCTCACAACAACCACAGCTTCTCCCACAACAACCACAGAATCTGCCACAACAACCACAGTTGCAGCTACAACAACCACAACTTCTCCCACAACAACCACAGCTGCACAAACGACAAACACAGCTTCTCCCACAACAACCACAGAATCTCCCACAACAACCACAGTCGCAGCTTCAACCACCACAGCTGCAGCAACAACAACCGAAGTGCTGGCCTCAACAACCACAGCTTCTCCCACAACAACCACAGCTTCTCCCACAACAACCACAGCTTCTCCCACAACAAGCACAGCTTCTCCCACAACAACCACAGCTGCAAAAACTACAACAACAGCTTCTCCCACAACAACCACAGCTCCTACCACAACAAGCACAGCTTCTCCCACAACAACCACAGCTGCAGCAACAACAACCGAAGTGCTGGCCTCAACAACCACAGCTTCTCCCACAACAACCACAGCTTCTCCCACAACAACCATAGCTGCACAAACGACAACCAAAGCTTCTCCCACAACAACCACAGCTTCTCCCACAACAACCACAGCTTCTCCCACAACAACCACCGATTCTCCCACAACATTTACATCTTCTCACACAACAACCACAGCTTCTATCACAACAACCACAGCTTCTCCCACAACAACCACAGTTGCAGCTAAAACAACCACAGCTGCAGCAACGACAACCGAAGTGCTGGCCTCAACAACCACAGCTGCTCCAACAACAACCACAGCTGCTCAAACGACAACCACAGCTTCTCCCACAACAACCACAGCTTCTCCCACAACAACCACAGCTTCTCCCACAACATTCACAACTTCTCACACAACAACCACAGCTTCTATCACAACAACCACAGAATCTTCCACAACAACCACAGTTGCAGCTACAACCACCACAGCTGCAGCAACAACAACCGAAGTGCTGGCCTCAACAACCACAGCTGCTCCAACAACAACCACAGCTGCACAAACTACAACAACAGCATCTCCCACAACAACCACAGCTTCTCCCACAACAACCACAGAATCTGCCACAACAACCACAGAATCTGCCACAACAACCACAGTTGCAGCTACAACAACCACAACTTCTCCCACAACAACCACAGCTACACAAACTACAAAAACAGCTTCTCCCTCAACAACCACAGCTTCTCCCACAACAACCACATCTTCTCCCACAACAACCACAGCTTCCCCCACAACAACCACAGCTCCTACCACAACAACCACAGCTTATCCCACAACAACCACAGTTGCAGCTACAACAACAACAAGAGCTGCAGCAACAACAACCGAAGTGCTGGCCTCAACAACCACATCTGCTCCAACAACAACCACAGCTGCACAAACGACAACCAAAGCTTCTCCCACAACAACCACAGCTTCTCCCACAACATTCACAACTTCTCACACAACAACCACAGCTTCTCCCACAACAACCACAGAATCTCCCACAACAACCACAGTCGCAGCTTCAACCACCACAGCTGCAGCAACAACAACCAAAGTGGTGGCCTCAACAACCACAGCTGCTCCAACAACAACCACAGCTGCACAAACTACAAAAACAGCTTCTCCCACAACAACCACAGCTTCTCCCACAACAACCACAGAATCTGCCACAACAACCACAGTCGCAGCTTCAACCACCACAGCTGCAGAAACAACAACCGAAGTGCTGGCCTCAACAACCACAGCTGCTCCAACATCAACCACAGCTGCACAAACTACAACAACAGCTTCTCCCACAACAACCACAGCTTCTCCCACAACAACCACAGAATCTGCCACAACAACCACAGTCGCAGCTTCAACCACCACAGCTGCAGAAACAACAACCGAAGTGCTGGCCTCAACAACCACAGCTGCTCCAACATCAACCACAGCTGCACAAACTACAACAACAGCTTCTCCCACAACAACCACAGAATCTCCCACAACAACCACAGTTGCAGCTACAACAACCACAGCTGCAGCAGCAACAACCGAAGTGATGGCCTCAACAACAACAGCTGCTCCAACAACAACCACAGCTTCTTCCACAACAACCACAGCGTCTCCCACAACAACCACAGCTGCACCTACTGCAACAACAGCTTCTCTCACAACAACTACAGATGCAACAACAATTCCTGTAACAACAACAATGGCTTCAACAACAACAGCAGCTCCAACAACAACAGAAGCCCCAACAACACCAGCTGCTACTACAACAACCACAGCTGCACCTACGACAACCACAGATTCACCTACAGCAACAACAGCTTCTCCCACTACAACCACAGCTGCACCAACAGCAACAGCAGTTCCTGTTACAACTACAATGGCTCCTTCAACAACAGCAGCTTCAACAACAACCCCAGCTGCTCCCACAACAACCACAGCTGCAGCAACAATAACGATAGCTCCACCTACAGCAACCACAGATGCTTCCAAATCGACCTCAGCGTCACATTCAACAACCACTGCTGCCCCTACAGCAACAACAGCTTTCCCCACAACAACCACAGCTACTCCAACGCCACCAATAGTTAATGTTACAACAACAATGGCTCCAACAACCACAGCAGCTCCAACAACTACCCCTGCTGCTCCCACAACAACCACAGCTACACCAACGGCAACCACAGAATCACCTACAGCAACAACAGCTTCTCCAACAACAACCCCTGCTGCTCCCACAACAACCACAGCTTCATCAACGACAACGACAGATTCACCTACAGAAACAACAGCTTCATCAACAACAGCCACAGTTGCACCAACGGCAACAACAGTTCCTGTCAAAACAACAATTGCTCCAACAACAACAGCAGCTCCATCATCATCTCCAGCTGCTCCCACAACAACCACAGCTTCACCAACGACAACCATTGCACTACCTACAGCGACAACAGCCACTTCCACATTGACCTCAGCTTCACCGTCGACAAACACAGCTTCACCTACAGCAACAACAGCTTCTCCAACAACAACAACAGCTGCACCAACGGAAACAACAGGTCCCGTTACAACAACAATGGCTCAAACAACAACAGCAGCTCCTACATCAACCCCAGCTGCTCCCAAAACAACCACAGCTGAACCAACAACAACCACAACTCCATCTGCAACAATCACAACCACATCAGCTCTTGTTACAACTACAGTGACTCCTACAACAACATCAGCTTCAACAACCACAGCTGCTCTCACAACAACCACATCTTCACAAACTACAACCACAGCTCCAGCTACAATGACCACAGCTGCTCAAACAACAGCCACAGCATCATCTTCAACAACTACAGCTGCTGCTACTGCCACCACTGCCGCCCTCACAATGACCACAGTTTCTGCCACAACAACCACAGCTACTCACACAACAACCACAGCTGATCAAACAACAACCCCTGCTGCTGTCACAGTAGCTACGGCTGCACCAACGGCAACCACAGCTCCACCTACAGCGACAACAGCCACTTCCACAATGACCTCAGCTTCACCTTCGACAACCACAGCTGCACCTACAGCAACAACAGCTACTCCCAGAACAACCACAGCTGCTTTCACAATAACCACAGCTTCCCCCACAACAAATGCAGCTGATGCTACAACAGCAAAATCGGAGGCTTCAACAACCACAGCCGTCCTCACAACAAACACAGCTACTCCCATAACAAACACAGTTGATCAAACAACAACCACATTTACACCAACGACAACGACAGCTCCTGTTAAAAGAACAGTGGCTCCCACAACAACAGGAGCTCCCACAACAATCACAGTGGCTCCCACTACAACAACAGCTGCCATAACAACAAATGCAACAACAAAAGCTTCTGTAACAAGCATCACTACCGGCCCTACCACAATTACAGCTAACCTCACAACAACCACAGGTGCTCCAACGACCACCACAGCTGTATCCACAGCTACCACAGCTGCATCCACAACCACAACATTTGCACTAACAACATCCCCAGCTGCTGCTATGACAACAACATCCACCCCTACAACAACTACAACTGCTCACACAACAACCACAGCAGTGCCAACATCATCCACAGCAGCTCCCACTACACAAACAGCTTCACCATCGATCACCACAGTTGCTGTAAAGACCAGCAACACCCACCACACAACAACCATAGTTTCAGCCACAACAACCACAGCTGCTGTAACTACCACAGCTACAGCTGCACCAACGTCAACTACAGCTGCTAAAACAACAACAACTGTTTCCCCAACCACCGCATCCACAAACCCTCCAACGTCAAATGAAGGTGTACTTATTCTAAAGTTCCGGATGGACCGTATGTTTATGGAAGCCTACAAAGATTCAAATTCCTTGGATTACATTACTTTGGCTTTAAATGTCACAACTGAGGTAAAAGTTTATCATTAATAGAAATAAACATTTACAAACATATCTTGCTTGAGAGTTATTAGTATCTAGTACACATTGTTTTGTCCTTAAAATACTCATTATGCCCTCATATATTTTCACAGTTGACTCGAGGATACAACAATATATATCCTGTAATCTTCCTCAGATGCATCATCATCAGTTTCTGGTATGTTCAATTTTCATTTTGGTCCATATTTCTGCAACTTACTTGCTGCTAGAACAAGTGTGTTATTTCCGTTTACCATTATTTAATAGTACTAACACTACTACAACCAATAATAATAACTTTTCTCCCATTTCACATACATTCTACTTCTTTGATTTTTTTTAGGCCTGGATCTGTGGGTGTGACAACCAACTTGATCTTCACACGCCAGTCTGTGGTCCCTAACCTTACAGATGCAGTGGAATCCCTCAAGACATCCATCAACACGTCCACAGTTTTCTTAGATGTTATTCCTGGCAGTATCAAAGCTGGTAAGGATGAATCTTAACACAATATTTAGGGAAATTCATACAGTACAGATGATTTTTTGAAGCAATATTCCCGTCCGTGTCACCATGTTTTTGTTGCTTTTTATGCTTAAAGCTTATTTACCAGCTCTGGTTTCATCAGTTGTGACCAAATTACATCATACTTGAATACTTTATCTCATTTAAAGGTCTATCTTTTATTTCAAAACCATTTCAATCATGGTAGTCTCTTATAAGACTATCTTTACCCAAAGATGTGAGCAAAAATGATTCTGGTTCTCTGGTTTTCATCACTGATTATTTGAATCAGGGATGGGCAACTTTGATTGAGTTGGGGGCCACAAAAAATGTGAGAGGTTGCAGTGGCTGGTGGGTCTTCATAACCACATCCCACATTTGCCATAAAGCAAGTTTGCTGCAAATCTACAGATTTTGCCATGGGACAGAGATATAAAATGTGAAGTTTTACATCTTTTATATTTTTGCAAGAAGATAGACTTTGGGGAAGGCCTTGCAGAGGCTTTTAAATGGTCCAAATCTGATTTTTTTTTCTTACAGAAATCCGGAACTCCCCGACTAATGCTACGACTACTCCTATGACTAGTACCACGACTAATGCCAAGACTACTGCTACGGCCACTGCTACGGCCACTGCTACGACCACTGCTACGACCACTGCTACGACCACTGCTACGACCACTGCTACGACCACTGCTACAACCACTGCTACGACTACTGCTACGACTACTGCAACCACCACGCCAGCAGCAGCCACGAAACCTACAGAGGGTTCAAATACAGGCAGCAGCGCTATGGGAAGAAACAGACCTCAAGAAATGGTCACTTTACTACTTGCTTTAATGCTGATCTATTTCTTCTGAACAGAATAACTCTAGGACTCAATTAAAACCATTGAGTATAAGATATTCCACAATAAAGGCATATCTAACTTCAGCTATTACGATTGAGAGATGTTAAGAAACTAAGCTAACACTAGCTTAGTTAAAGTAATTGCTTATCATTATGATTATGTTTAAAACTGTTAAGTCTATTTTGTTTTGTACACAATTGACCTCAATAGAAAATAAATCACTAAATAATGCTGGTAACGTGATGAAGCTAATTCTGCTAATGCCAGAAACTGGATTATTGTGTGAATGAAAGTAAATGTGTTGTGTTTTGATATTTAATATTTATATTTGTTTTAGTGTATCGCAATAGCTTATGAATAATGTAATATAATATTAATAAATTAGTATCATATGATATTAACTCATTATATTAGAAAATGATCATCAAAAACTTATTCAGTAATATATATATTTTCCTCCTTACTGTAACCCAACTATTGGCGTACATTGAAATATTTGGAAATTACTTTGAAAACCCTTGAATAAATAATGCCATACACATTTTTTGAAAGAAGTCATTTTTTTTCATTTCACTTCACCAATTTGGACTATTTTGTGTGTGTCCATTACAGGAATTCCAAACAGAAATTACAGGTTGTAATGCAACTAAATAGGTCAAAAGCCAAAGGGGATGAATACTTTTGCAAGGCACTGTACAGCCACAACAACCACATCTTCTCCGACAACAATTACAGCATCTACAACATCCACAACAGTTTCCTGTACAACAACCATAGACAGCCTGACAACAACCACAACTGTTACCAAAACAACCACAGATACAACCACAACAACCACATTTTCTCACACAACAACTACAGCATCTCCCAATACCTCAACAGCTTCCCCTATAACAATGACAGCTCTTCCCACAATAATCACAGCTGTTGCTACGACAACTACAGCTGTGGCTTCAACAGCAGCTGCTCCCACAACAAATACAGTTCCCCCTAAAATAACCATGATAACAGCAGTGTCTACAACAGCAACAGCAATCCTGACAACAACAACAACAACAACAACCAGATCTGATACTGATACAACCACATCTGCACAAACAACAACCACAGCCGCAGATCAGACAGCCACATCAGTCCCTACAAAAACCACAGCTGCTCCTAAAACAACCAGATGCACCCACAAAATACATATTTTTCACCATTCGAAGCTGCCCCTATTACCCCCTATTAAAGCTGCAATATGTATTTTTTTGAGCAACCCAAACAAAAAATAGCTCTGTCATTCTCATTGAAAGCAAGTCTTAGAAGCGGTAGATCTGTTCTATGCGTGCTATTTCTATGCTTCTTGTTCTTAAGTTTAGTTTTTGCTTCTTTTACAGCAGCTTCAAACAGATGTAAATACAATATGTTTGGTTTTGGAAAATATATATTTAACAGCAGTTTAGATGGCCCAATGATTCCCTACACTAAACTTGCTTGTTTTGCCACATGTCACGTTCTGTCCATCGTTCCTTGTTTTAGTGTTTGTCAGGACGTGAGCTGGGTGGGCATTCTATGTTGTGTGTCTGGTTTGTCTATTTCTATGTTTGGCCTGATATGGTTCTCAATCAGAGGCAGGTGTTAGTCATTGTCTCTGATTGGGAACCATATTTAGGTAGCCTGTTTTGTGTTGGGTTTTGTGGGTGATTGTTCCTGTCTCTGTGTTTGCACCAGATAGGACTGTTTAGGTTCTCACTTTTCTTGTTTTGTTTAGTCTGTTCAAGTATAGTCTTCTTTATTAAAAACATGAATAACCACCATGCTGCATTTTGGTCCGCCTCTCTTTCACCAGAAGAAAACAGTTACACCCCATAAACAGGAAGCTGAACTTCAAAACAGGGCATCTCTATAAGGTCACGATTGGATGTGTGAAAGGATGGATAGCTAGTCAACGGGGGATCGCAGTAAACAGGGGTGATATGATTTTTTGAGGGCTGTATGTAATGCTTTTCTATGGAGGAACGCCTTGTTGTCTGTGGGGCCAAGTTTTCACTGTGAAGAGTTCCTTTCACATGTTCAGATTTAGGCTTGCGTTCATCGGGAGATTCTGCTGAACGATCCCATGCATGTTTTGTTTCTAGCCTCAACCATTCTGCCGATGTCATTCAAAAGCACATTAGACTGAGGTCAGGCTTGTTTTAAAAAGGTCATACCAAGGATCATTTGAATTTTAAGGCCCCTTGGCATATAACCAAAAAATATATACATTTTTTTATGAAAAATTATTTGGGGCCTTACTCCTATTAGTATTGGTCATTTTGTAAATGTGTATAATTTTATGGAACTACCACATGTGCCAATCTCATTGAACATCAAATTATTAGAGATACACATAGTTTTTTCACTCACCATGCGTCATTTGTGTAATGGTCATGTTAGATGAAAAGTGTCATTTTTGGGGATGTGAGCACTCAGTTTGTTTGTTTGACCTGATGAAGTTCCGTTTCAGGTCAAAACGTTGTCAATAAAGTGGTGAATTGGGAGCTTTGACAGTGTGCGGGCCTTCTTGTTCTTTACTGCTATTAGCCCATAACAAACACGTTGAATAACAGATTTACTACAAGGAACGACAGATAGGCCCAAAAATGATCTAAAGGAAGTGTCTTTCGTATATCTGGAAGAATAAGAAACAGTAAACATTTGTAATTAACCTCTTATTTTTGGCACTAAACATTCTCCATATACAGTGCATTCAGAAAGTATTCAGATGCCTAGAGTTTTTCCACATTTTGTTACATCACAGCATTATTCTAAATTTGATTCAATTAAATGTTTTTCTCGTCAATCTACACACAATACCTCAAAATGACAAAGCGAAAAAAAGTTTTTAGAAACTTTTTAAAATGTATAAACCGAAAAAACTGAAAATCCTTATTTACCTATGGCTTCAGACCCTTTGCTATGAGACTCGAAATTTAGCTCAGGTGCATCCTGTTTCTATTGATCATCCTGTTTCTATTGATGTTTATATCACTTGATTGGAGTACACTTCTGGTAAATTAAATTGATTGGACTTGTTTTGGAAAGGCACACACATTACATTTACATTTACACACCTGTCAGTATATGGTACCACAGTTGACTGTGCATGTCAGAGCAAAAACCAAGCCATGAGGTGGAAGGAATTGTCTGTAGAGCCCCTAGACATGATTGTGTTGAGGCACAGATGTGAGGAAGGGTATCAAAAAATGTCTGCAGCACTGAAGTAACCCAAGAACACAGTGGCCTCCATCATTCTTAAATGGAAGACGTTTGGAACTACCAACACTTTTCCTAGAGCTGGCCATCCGGCCAAACTGAGCAATCCAGGGAGAAGGGCCTTGGTCAGGGAGGTGACCAAGAACCCAATGGTCAGTCTGACAAAGCTCCAGAGTTCCTCTGTGGAGATGGGAGAACATTCCAAGTTTGACAACCATCTCTGCAGCACTCCACCAATCAGGTCTTTATGGTAGAGTGGACGCCACTCTTCACTAAAAAGCACATGACAGCCCGCTTGGAGTTTGCCAAAAGGCACCTAAGGAACTCTCAGACCATGAGAAACAAGATTCTCTGGTCTGATGAAACCAGGATTTAACTCTTTGAACTGAATGTCACGCATCCCTACGGTGAAGCATGGCAGTGGCAGCATTATGCTGTGGGACTGTTTATCAGCGTCTGGGACTGGGAGACTAGTTAGGAGTGAGAGGAAAGATGAAAATAGTCAAGTACAGAGAGTTCATTGATGAAAACCTGCTCCAGAGCGCCCTTATTCCCTTTCCAATAGGACAACAACCCTAAGCACAAAGCCAAGACAACGCAGGAGTGGCTTATAGACAAGTCTCTGAGTGGCCTAGTTTGAGTGGCCTTGACAGAGCCTGGACTTGAACCCTATCGAACATCTCTGGAGAGATCTGAAAATAGCTGTGCAGCGACAGTCCCCATCCAACCTCACAGAGCTTGAGAGGATCTGCAGAGAAGAATGGGAGAAACTCCCCAAAAACAGGTGTGTCAAGCTTGTAGCGTCATATCCAAGAAGACTCGAGGCAATAATCATTGCCAAAGGTGCTTCAACAAAGTACTGAGTAAATGGACTGAATACTTACTTAAATGTAATATTTCATTATTTTTATTATTTTCATAAATTCACAAAAAAATTGAAAAACCAGTTTTTTCTTTGTCATTGTGGGTTATTGTGTGTAGATTGATGAGGGGGAAAACGATGTAATCCATTGTAGAATAAGGCTGTTAGGTAACACACCTGGAAAAGGTCAATGGGTTTGAATACTTTCCGAATGCATTGTTGTTATATAAAAGTAGAGACAGAGATCGTAAATGTTATATCATAAACTGCAGTTGAGGAACAATGGGAAAGACATTCCTCTTTGAAGGTTGATAAACTTGTATCCCCACTTTTAAATTGCCCATGAATGTTTTGGTACACATACATAGCTCCTCTTCTACACCTATTCAGCATCGGGCTGCAGGGTAGCCTAGTGGTTAGAGCGTTGCACTAATAGCCGGAAGGTTGCAAGTTCAAATCCCCGAGCTGACAAGGTACAAATCTGTTGTTCTGCCCCTGAACATGCAGTTAACCCACTTTTCCTAGGCCGTCATTGAAAATAAGAATTTGTTCTTAACTGACTTGCCTAGTAAAATAAATATATAAATTGTTCACACCCTCTCAGGCTTTAGCCCCTCCCATCTCTTTAAGGATTCACATGTGAGGTTGTTAAACAGAGCGAGTAAGGTAGTGTTGTAAACAACCAAAGATTTGAAGACTAAAAGTGGTGAAAGTAGTAGCCAATAAGGAACAACTCCAGGTATAAATACACTATATCTTGTCTGTGGCCTATATCTTAATCTGACTTTGTTGCAGGTAATGTTGTTCGTCACATTATCGTCTCTGGTAAACACAGACTATATCAAATAAATGTGTATTTTATTTGTCACATGCAAATAATACAGGAGGTGTGAAATGGTTTAGTAGCAATATAAAAACTCTAAAGTGTCAAGATCAAAATATTTTGTAAATATTTTTAATTATTAGATGATGCTTACTCAGACACAATTTAATAAATGTATGGGTCATGTGAAAGAAATGCTATAACCAACCCAGCCACATCTACAGTTGAAGTCGGAAGTTAACATAAAATTAGGTTGTATTGTTAAAAATCGGTTAGGAGATCTACTTTGTGCACGACAAAAGTAATTGTTCCAACAATTGTTTACAGACGGATTATTTCACTTAAAAATCACTGTATCACAAATCCAGTGGGTCAGTAGTTTACATACACAAAGTTGACTGTGACTTTAAACAACTTGTAAAATAAATATAAATATGTCATGGCTTTAGAAGCTTCTGATAGTATAATTGACATCATTTGAGTCAATTGGAGGTGTACCTGTGGATGTATTTCATTGCCTACCTACAAAAGCAGTGCCTCTATGCTGGACATCATGGGAAAATCAAAAGAAATCAGCCAAGACCTCAGAAAAAAATTGTGGACCTCCACAAGTCTGGTTCATCCTTGGAACAATTGCTGAACGCCTGAAGGTACCATGATCATCTGTACAAATAATAATATGCAAGTATAAACACCATTGGACCACGCAGCTCTCATACCGCTTAGGAAGGAGATGCGTTCGGACAGCAAGAGATGAACGTACTTTGGTGCGAAAAGTGCAAATTAATCTCAGAACAACAGCAAAGGACCTGTGAAGATGTTGAGCAAACAGGTATAAAAGTATCTATATCCACAGTAAAATGAGTCCTATATCAACATAACCTGAATGGCCTCTCAGCAAGGAAGAAGCCACTGCTCCAAAACCGCCATAAAAAAAGCCAGACTACGGTATGCAACTGAAAATGGGGACAAAGATTGTAGTTTTTGGCGAAATGTCCTCTGGTCTGAGGAAACAAAAATAGAACTGTTTGGTCATAATGACCATCGTTATTTTTGGAGGAAAAAGGGGGAGGCTTGCAAGCCGAAGAACACCAACACTATTGTATGTGCAGATGAACATGGTACATTCAGGCTTTTCAAATTGCACCCAACGACGAACCAGGCTTGTGGAGGTCTACACTTTCTTTTCTAATGTCTTGGCTGATTTCTTTTAATTTTCCCATGATTTCAAGCAAAGAAGCACTGCGTTTGAAGGTAGGCCTTGAAATGCATCCACAAGTACATCTCAATTGACTGAAATGGTGTCAATTAGCCTATCAGAAGCCATGACATAATTTTCTGGAATTTTACAAGCTGTTTAAAGTCACAGTCATCTTAGTGTATGTAAACGTCTGACCCACTGGAATTGTGATACAGTGAATTATAAGTGAAATAATCTGTCTGTAAATAATTGTTGGAAAAATGACTTGTCATGCACAAAGTAGATGGCCTAACCAACTTGCCAAAACAATAGTTTGTTAAAAATACATTTGTGGAGTGGTTGAAAAATGACATTTTATCACTCCAACCTAAGTGTATGTAAACTTCCGACTTCAACTGTATAAGTATAATGGCTTATCACAAAAATTACAAAGTGTTTCCAAAGAATCAATATCACCTGTGATTTGGTTACTGAGATTTGAATATATTTAATTGGTATTACCATCTGAGGCATGCTACAAAACGGGCTATTCCAGTTTCTATTCATCAGAGGAAGGAAGATTCACAATCTGCATCATTTAGTCCCAAGAGGTGTTCCGGAAAACAATGTATAAATTCCTGAGCACTCCCTTGAGTTACTTATAGACGGTCACACCAGACAAACAGCGTAAGGACCATCATAATACAAGGATTAAAGGTTATGGATTTAGTGTGAAGTCAATATGGTAGGTTGGATTAAAACGGTAGTGTGCTTTAAGCATCATGAAATGATTAGGTCCTATAACTGACCCTCACTTTCAGAATGAAATCAACAGTTCCACAGATTGAATACCAATAAATAACTACACTGAACAAAAATATAAATGTAACATTTAAAGTGTAGGTCCTATGTTTCATGAGCTGAAATAAAAGTACTTCTCTCAAATTGTGTGCACCAATGTGTTTACATCCCTGTTAGTGAGCATTTCTCTTTTGCCAAGATAATCTATGCACATGATAGGTGTGACATATCAATAAGATGATTTAGTAGCATGATTATTACACAGGTACACCTTGTGCTGGGGACAATAAAATGCCACTATAAAATATTCAGTTTTGTCACACAACACAATGTCTCAAGTATTAAGGGAGTATGCAGTTGGCATGCTGACTGCAGGAATGTCCACAAGAGCTGTTGCCAGATCGTTTCATTTTAATTTATCTACCATAAGCCGCCTCCAACATTGTTGTAGAGAATTTGTCATTACTTTCAACCAGCCTCACAACCACAGACGTTGGATTTGTGTGAGTGACCGGTTTGCTAATGTCAACGTTTTGAATAGAGTGCCCCATTGTGGCGGTGGGGTTATGGTATGGGCATGCATAAATTACGGACAATGAACACGATTGCATTTTATCAATGGCAATTTGAATGCACTTAGATACCGTGACGAGATCCTGAGGCCCATTGTCATGCCATTCATCCGTCGCCGTCATCTCATGTTTCGGCGTGATAATGCACAGCTCGTAATGTAAGGATATGTACACAATTTCTGGAAGCTGAAAATGTACCATTTCTTCCATTATCTGCATACTCACCAGACATGTCACTCATTGAGCTTGTTTGGGATGCTCTGATCCAAGCCCCTAACTTTTTTAAAGGTATCTGTGATCAACAGATGCATAGCTGTATTCCCACTCATGTGAAATCCATAGATTAGGGCCTAATGCATTTATTTCAATTAACTGGTTTCCTTTTATAAACTGTAACTCATAAAAATCGTTGAAATTGTGGTTATCATTTTGTTCATTATAACTAACTAAATACATTAATACATTAATACATTAATACAAAACATATGAATAACTATAATAATTAATAGAGAGGCATACTGTAGGCCTTACTCAGGTTTGGTTAACAAAGAATTGTATGTGTTTTCATATTACAATGCGGGATTATAATATCAGAGATTGTACCTTTTTAAATGCAGATTAAACACACAGTAGTTCACAGATATTTGAAATAATTTCAGTGAAACTGAATAATCTTAGGTTTTGATTGAAAGTAAATTACTTTTCCATGAACAATCTGGTTGGGTGAGACCAGCCCAGACTTGAGTGATCACCTTCAAAAAGTTTGGCTCATTGGGCAGGTCAGAGTTTGTTTGAAGTTGTTGAGTGGTAAGGAGGTTTTTGGCAATATACATCTACAGTGTATGTTCTAAAGTAGAGAGTCAAGAGCGTTCCAGAGTAGAGAGCGTTCCAGAGTAGAGAGACCCACAGTAGCTACTGTAATTGAGTACTGTCAGTGTTGGCTGTTGCAGGGGGGAGTTGCAAATTTCAGGAAACTTATGTAATCTCTCTATGTTCTAAGGTCTTAATGTTCATAATATATGCCATTTAGCAGACGCTTTTATCCAAAGCGACTTACAGCCATGTGTGCATACATTCTACGTATGGGTGGTCCCGGGGATCGAACCCACTACCCTGGCGTTACAAGCGCCATGCTCTACCAACTGAGCTACAGAAGGACCACTTCATCTCAAAGTGCACCAAATTCATGCATTTAACTGTTAAAATTATTTTAACACGAATCTTCACCCAAAACGCCCTTATGATACCACATCATATCAGACTTGAATGCAAATATCTTCCTTCTCATTTTTGAGAATACATACCTTTCTGTCATGTCATCCGACCATCAAATAGGTCACTGTATGGTTTAATGAAAATAAACGCGATGTGAACCATGTTCCATCGCCGCCTCAGTCACCAGATCTCAAAACAATTGACATACTTTGTATGCCTAATTGTAACGTCGTTTGTCTGTTGAATGAAGAGAGTCAGACCGAAATGCAGCGTGTAGGTTATTCATGACTTTAATGAATGAATTGCGGTACATGAAATAACTGAAATACGAAAACAACAAACGGAACGTGAAACCTATTACCACCTATCTGGTGACTACAACACAGAGACAGGAACAAACACCCACAAAATACAACGCGAAAGTCAGGCTGACTAAATACGGTTCTCAATCAGAGACAACGACAAGCACCTGACTCTGATTGAGAATCGCCCCAGGCAGCCAAGCCTAACTAGACACACCCCTAATCAGCCGCAATCCCAAATAATACAAACCCCAATACGAATACAACATATAAACCCATGTCACACCCTGGCCTACCCAAACATATAACAAAAACACAAAATACAATGACCAAGGCGTGACACTAATTTAATGAAGTTTCCTTTATTTTGGAAGCTGTATAACCATCTAGAAACTGAGCAATTTCCAAACGCCTGATGGTACCACTTTCATCTGTACAAATAACAGTAAGCAAGTATAAACACCATGGGACCACACAGCCGTCATACCGCTCAGGAAGGAGATGCGTTCTGTCTCCTAGAGATAAACGTACTTTGGTGCAAAAAGTACAACTCTATCCCAGAACAACAGCAAAGGACCTTGTGAAGATGCTGGAGGAAACAGGTCCAAAATGTTCTATATTCACAGTAAAACGAGTCCTATATCGACAACCTGAATGGCCGCTCAGCAAGGAAGAAGCCACTGCTCCAAAACTGCTATAAATAAGACAGACTACGGTTTGCAACTGCACATGGGGACAAGATCGTACTTTTTGGTCTGATGAAACAAAAATAGAACTGTTTGGCCATAATGACGATCGTTATGTTTGGAGGAAAAAGGCAGAGGCTTGCAAGCTGAAGACACCATCCCAACCGTGAAGCACGGGGGTGGCAGCATTATGTTGTGGGGGTGCTTCACTACAGGAGGGACTGGTGCACTACACAAAATAGATGGCGTCATGAGGATGGAAAATTATATGTATATATTGAAGCAACATTTCAAGACATCAGTCAGGAAGTTAAAGCTTGGTCGCAAATGGGTCTTCCAAATAGACAATGACCCCAAGCATACTTCCAAAGTTGTGTCAAAATGGCTTAAGGAAAGAACCAAGTCAAGATATTGGAGTGGCCATCACAAAGCCCTGGCCACATTCCTACAAAAAAATTTGTGGGCAGAACTGAAAAAGCGTGTGCGCTGCAAGGAGGCCTACAAACCTGACTCAGTTACACCAGCTCTGTCAGGAGGAATGGGCCGAAATTCACCCAACTTATTGTGAGAAGCTTGTGGAAGGCTACCCGAAATGTTTGACCGAAGTTAAACAATTTAAAGGCAATGCTACCAAATACTAATTGAATGTATTCAAACGTCTGACCCAATGGGAATGTGATGAAATAAATGAAAGCTGAAATAAATTATTCTCTCTAGTATTATTCTGACATTTCACATTCCAAAAAAAAAGCTTTTAATTCCACTTAATATTTTTTTTTCTGTGAGCCCAGTGTGCAGTTTCTTTAGAGCGAAATCAGATCAAGCCCAAACTGTGCAATGTAGGAGGGAGTTTTAGTTTCCAACAGGCTAATATTCAATATCGTTCAGCGCAGAAAACGTGGTATATAACTACAATGACCATAATCCATTGTGTTGCCTACTTGTACTGTCAGTGTGGGCAGAGATCTGTGTATAGTGACGAGATGCTCATGACTCCATAAAAATGGAAGTCGTTGTCCGAAGGGTGGGAAGGCAGGCAACAAGCTTAGGTCCAAAATAAGCCCATAAAAACACATTGGGATTATTTTGGACAGACTTTGTTGAGAGTCAAACCTCTCGCTTCGCCTCTTCCTCTCTGGTGTGGGGCAGACATGGAGAGGGAGAGAGAATAGACGGAAGAGAGCACATCGAAAGGGAAGGGCAGCAGTTGCTTCGTGAGGTATCTCCACCTGAAAATACATGATCTAATCTAAGTGATTGCTAGTTGGTATTCAGCAGTTATAAAAGTATGTCTTATTTACTTTGAAGACCTAGTAAAACAGTGATTTTGTCATACAGCATACGCAGTCATACAGCATACAATATGGAATTTAAAAAATAAAGTATGAATGAATAAAGCACATGTAATATACACAACTGGACTCCGGCTGCAAAACCTGAACCTATGGGGGAGGGTCTGGGTGGACGTCTGTCCGCGGTGGCGGCTCTGGCACGGGACGTGGACCCCACTTCACCACAGTTTTTGTCTGCCTCCTCAACAGCCCCAGTGGCCTCTTACGAGCGGCGACCCTCACAGCCGACCTCCGACTGGGGACCCTAGCCATGGGTCCCGAATGAACGGGAGATTCTGGCTCCTGGCTGGCTGATGGCTCCGGCGGCTCAGGACAGAGGGGAGACTCTGGCGGCTCAGGACAGACGGGAGACTCTGGCGGCTCAGGACAGAAGGGAGACTCTGGCGGCTCAGGACAGAAGGGAGACTCTGGCAGCGCTGAGCAGGAGGAAGGCTCTGCCAGCCCTGGAGACCAGATGCATATAGCCGGCTTCATGGCACCTGGATCGATGCCCACTCTAGCCTGGCCGGTAAGCACGGGGAGTTGGCTCAGGTCTCCTACCTGACTTAGCCACACTCCCCGTGTGCCCCCCAATAAAGCCTCATACCGGCTCCTCTCCGCTTTCGCTGCCTCAAGCTATACTTTAGAGCGGCGATATTCCCCTGCTTGTGCCCAGGGTCCCTTGCTGTCCAAAATCTTCTCTCAAGTCCAGGAGTCTTGTGTTTTCGGCGCTGCTGCTGCCCGAAACCACGCTGCTTGGTCCTCTTGTGGTTGGTGTTTCTGTAACGGATTTTCTCCTCTTCGTCTGAGGAGGAGTAAGGATCGGACCAAAACGCAGCGTGGTAACTGTCCATATTGATTTATTCCAAAAACACAACTGAACACTGGAACAAAATAATAAACGTGAAATATACAAAACCGAAACAGTACCGTGTGGCCCAAACACTCACACGGAAACAAACACCCACAAACCAAAAGTGAAACCCAGGGAAACTAAGTATGATTCTCAATCAGAGAACACTAACGACACCTGCCTCTGATTGAGAACCATACAAGGCCGAACACAAAAACCAACATAGAAAAACAAACATAGACTGCCCACCCCAACTCATGCCCTGACCATACTAAAACAAAGAGTAAAATAACAGAACAATGGTCAGAACGTGACACTACCATGATGGGACTTATATGAATTGCTTTATTCTGTGTTGTTACAGCATTCAATCCACATAATGCATATTGCGTATTTATTTTATTTTCAAAACCGAAATCGAAAAACGTGATTATTTTGAAAACATCTGACCAAAGCTGAACTGACTAATAACTGATCGTCTACTCCTAAAAAAAAGCAACAGTTCCCTTACAATCTAACCACAAAGTTGACTACCTTTTACACTCTCTTTCTGTTTGCTTTCCCCCTTCCCTTCAAAGTTCAATTCCAAGGTTGTTTAATTGTCTAATATCACATTAGGAGTAGACAGTGCAATGAAATACTTACTTGCAGGTTCACCTCTCAACAATGCAAAAACAAAAGAAAAGGTAAGTAGCTAAATTAATAAAGAGTAACAAAAATAAAAGCTGAATTATATAATTACACAAATTTAATAAGGTCATTTTTTACGAATAGTTACACAGTCTATATGAAAATAACACACTAGAATCAAGCATGAAATAGGTTGTAGAATGAAATAGGTTGTAAGAACTTCATTTCATTTTGTCGGTTCCAACTTAAATATCTGGCTGTCAGTTTGTCAGTTCTACCTTAAATATGTACACTGAACAAAAATATAAACACAACATGCAACAATTTCAACGATTTTTCTGAGTTACAGTTCGTATAAGGAAATCGGTCAATTGAAATAAATGAATTAGGCCTTAATCCATGGGTTTCACATGACTGGTCACATATACCTTAAAAATTATATTGCCGTGGATCAGAAAAGCAGTCAGTATCTGGTGCAGCACGGCACATCTTCGCATAGGGTTAATCAGGCTGTTGATTGTGGCCTGTGGATTGATGTCCCACTCCTCTTCAATGGTTGTACGAAGATGCTGGATATCGGTGGGAACTGGAACACGCTGTCGTACACGTAAATCCAGAGCATCCCAGACGTGCTCAATTGGTGACATGTCTGGTGAGTATGCAAGCCATGAAAGAACTGGGACATTTTCACATTCCAGGAATTGTGTACAGATCCTTGCGACATGGGGCTGTGCATCATCATGCTGAACCATGAGATGATGGCGGCGGACAAATTGCACGACATGATTTCGTCACGGTATCTCTGCACATTTAAATTGCCATTGAAATGCAATTGTGTTCATTATCCGTAGCTTTCACTTGCCCATACCATAACCCATACCACAGTGGGGCACTCTGTTGACAATGTTGACATTAGCTAACCGCCCGCCCCACGATGCCATAAACATGGTCTGCAGTTATGAGACCAGTTGGACGTATTGCCAAATTCTCTCATTTGGACACAGGTTATGGAAGAGAAATTAACATTACATTCTCTGGAAACAGCTCTGTTCTGCCCTCTCCACCTCATTCACTGCTGCCTGCTAATGCTCAACCTGCTCTCTTTAGGAAGAAGTTCTGACTATCAATATTTGCTCTGTGTTATGCTACAGGCTCTGACTAAGTGACAGGCGTTTTGCTGAGTGATGACATTGACATCTAACTGGCGCTGTAGGAGTGGGGGAGCTGCCAAGGGACATTGACCGGTCCAGTGTGTTGTGAAATCTCAGCATCGCTCCATGGGCTCCTTGCAGTGCCTGCTACTGCCTAGTGCAGGATATTGTACTGTTCATTTTTGTCATAAAAATGGGTCAGCAAATTTTTTTTTTATAGTGCATAGCGCAAGTGATGCGTGGTTATGGAAACTCATCAGACTGAAATTAATCAATTAAAATGTACTGTATTCTTTTTTATTGTACCATCAAAAGGTTTAGGGCTGACACCCAGGAAATCCAGGCCTAGTGACACCATTTCATTTTTGAAACTCACAAGTTATCTACTTTTCTAAAGCAACCACTATGCTGTGTCTGTCATACTTAAAAGGAAAATTAAGCAACTGGGTAATGCTAAAAGGACGGATCTTGGAAACTGGTGGTGGTTGTGAACATGAAATTACAGAACCCATATGGGTTATGAGAACTAATAGGTAAAGTGTATGTACAGTATGCATGATTGTAAGTTGTTTTGGAAAAAAGCATTTGCTAAATCTCATATTTTACATAACATACCAAAAGTATGTGGACACCTGCTCGTCGAACATCTCATTCCAAAATCATGGGCATTAATTTGGAGTTGGTCCCCCCCTTTGCTGCTATAACAGCCTCCATTCTTCTGGGAAGGCTTTCTACTAGATGTTGGAACATTGCTGCGGGGACTGGCTTCCCTTCAGCCACAAGAGCATTAGTGTTGTACAATTAGGACTGGCTCGCAGTTGGCATTCCAATTCATCCCAAATGTTTTCGATGGGGTTGAGGTCAGGGCTCTGTGCAGGCCAGTCATGTTCTTCCACACCGATCTCGACAAAGCATTTCTGTATGGACTTTGCTTTGTGCATGGGGACATTGTCTGAAACAGGAAAGGTCCTTCCCCAAACTGTTGCCACAAAGTTGGAAGCACACAATCGTCTAGAATCTCATTGTATGCTGTAGTATTAAGATTTCCCTTCACTTGAACTAAGAGGCTTATACCAAACCATGAAAACAGCCCCAGACCATTATCCTCCTTCACCAAACTTTACAGTTGGCTCTAAGCATTCGGGCAGGTAGTGTTCTCCTGGCCTCTGCCAAACCAAGATTAGTCCGATGGACTGCCAGATGGTAAAGTGAGATTCATCACTCCAGAGAAACACGTTTCCACTGCTCCAGAATTCAATGGCGGCATGCTTTATATCACTCCAGTCAATGCCAGGCATTGCACATGGTGATCTTAGGCTTGTGTGCGGCTGCTCGTCCGTGGAAACCCATTTCATAAAGCTCCCGACGAACAGTTATTTTGCTGATGTTGCTTCCAAAGGCAGTTTGGAACTCTGCAGTGAGTGTTGCAATCGAGGATAGATTATTTTTTCACGGTATGCACTTTAGCACTCGGCGGTCCCGTTCTGTGAGGTTCTGTGGCCTACCACTTTGCGGCTGAGCTGTTGTTGCTCCTAGATGTTTCCACTTCACAATAACAGCACATACAGTTGACCGGGGCAGCTCAATAACAGGGAAGACATTTGATGAACTGACTTGTCATGTTGAAAGTCACTGATCTCTTCAGTAAGGCCATGCTGCTGCCAATGTTTGTCTATGGAGATTGCAAGGGTGTGGCTTAAATAGGCAAATCTACTAACTTGAATGTGTGTCGAAATACTTTTGAATATATATTGTATTATATTGTATGAAAGAATGCACTGTGTACTCCTCTGCATGATAAATGTGCACACGTGTCTCTGAGAAAGCAATTATCTTGTGGTATAACTGGTAAGGCAAATCATTCCGATACCTCTTTTGCAATCAGACAATGAACAAAAACAACATTTAGGCGAATGGCACTGATGATGTATTTGCACATTGGGGCAGGGTAGATGGATTATCCGGGGTGGAGTAATGTTTAGAACATTCTAACAACACAAAAGGGCTGACATTGAGGCCACCCAAACAGTGAATCAGCAATTGCAATATTAAGGCTGTAAATATGGTCTGAGATTCTTATTCAGCATACCTGGGTTCTCCTGCTATACTGACAGTAATGATCGTGAGGTGATAGAGTGAGGGTATGCTCTACTTTTGGACCTGTATACCTGGCTGACAATAACTTTGTGACCCTTTGGGAGTATAATTTTATGTGGACTTTATTTATTATTTCAAGAAGTTCAGGTGAGTGGAAATTGGCATGCAAGATACTGAATTTAGTGTAAGAATGCTAGGATTTTTTAATGCTTTAGTTTTATAGCATTACTTTATAGAGTTATCTATCATTATCCAACTAATTTCATTGTCATGATAGTATTTGTGCATTTCATCATTTTAAACGCAATTGTTTTTTATGTGCAAACTTTATACACACATCTGAACTTCAAAAATAACAGTTTCACATTTCAAATCCATCAAAACAAAATAGTAACACAATTAAACAATATATACAAAAAAAATGTAATCAATATGTTTCATAATTTTGTCATCAATATTGATATTTGACAGAATTTCGTGTTAAACTACAAAACAGTAATAAACACTCAAACATCGAAATTCCTCTCCAAAAAACGGTGTTATTGCTCCAGTTTAGAGAAATGTTTCCTAATCCAATAATATCACATTAAATGATCTTGTCACCAAGTAAACTTGTGACCAAAATCTCCTTCACGTTTATCTACCAAATCAATCAAGAAGGTTACCAAGTGAAAGCAAGAAAGGACATCAGACATAGTAGGATTCTTTCATTATAGACTGCCAAGAACGTCTTCACTCCGTTTGCAAGCTTTTCACATTGTGCAGCCTTAAATTAAAATCTAAAAATCAATTAATTAAATGAAGCTACTCCACACTTTGTAAGTAAAATGAAAATGATAGAAATGTGCTTTAATAAAAAATAAAAAAACAAATATATATATTGATTGTGTAGGTCTGCACACCCTTGATGTGGCACATCTAAGTATTGGCCTGTATGACACTGGCCTCCATTCCAAATCATAATTTGTGATTGCAACAAGGCCATTGTGTAATACTGTATTATATAACGGGTGGGTCTTGTCCTGAATGCTGATTGGTTAAAATCGAATTCCACAAATTACCGCTAACTAAATCTATGACTTTAAAATGCTTATTTACTCTGTTCCATCTGACTGCTCCATCCAACTGTCTCTTGAGTCCAGCCAAGCAATTTACAAACTTAATCTCCACTATATAAAAAACATCTAGACATTATCTCACATTTCTTTTAGGCTACCATTTAGTTTTCAACAGCGGAGTTTTATATAAACCTTGCTCTCTGTCTCTCTAATGAACATGTCAGGAGTAGGGATGAGACGGACAGACAGGCAGCTTTTCTCAGCCAGTCAAAATCAGTTTATGGATATATATATACAAAGAAATGTCAATTGAAAAAGGTAAGTGCAGCTAGTTTGCCATCTGTCCAGCTTCAGTTTGAAGTGATTATGTTAGCTGTGTTGTTCACTAGCTCCTCTGACCAACAGTGTCCTGACGAGTGAGCACATTTTCTTTGCCAGGCAAAATCGCACCTCATTAGCTCATTGTTATGGATGTCTGCAAATCAATGTCAATAGAAAGCAATTTAAACAAATGCAAATACTTTGATGGTATTCTGGCTGTACGTTTTAACGTGACTGTAAGTTAGCCATAATTGGCTTGCTAGCAAGCAAGGGATAAGAACGTTGTCAGCGAGTATGGCAATGGGACATTTAGAATGAACAACTGGGTTGTGTCCATACACTTCACAAGACTGAGGCAGGTGTAAGGTTTCTTTACTATGACTGTGAGTTGTGGTTCTCGTCCCTGAATTCACTAACTGTAAAAGTTACTCTGAATAAGAGTGTCTGCTAAATTACTAAATGGTTTTCCACATGGTGTTGAGTGTTTCTGAGGGTGCTAGTCTAGGTCCAGACTTAAATCTGCTTGAAAATCAGAGTCATGGGTATACTTGTCACCAGCAGGGACTGGAGAGTTAGTTAGGATCAAAAGTAGTTGTATTTTTCAGGGCTTCAATTACTCAAATTGCCAAATACACACCAGAATGGGTTTCCACACTATTGTGTTTCTGAGTGGGCTAGTCTTTAAAAAATCTAAGACAAGACTTCAATGTTGTAAGAGCAGCTGTTGTGGTAGAAGAACCAGCTAAGGTTGTTGTAGCAGCAGCTGTGTTTGTTGTTGCTGCAGAAGTGTTTCATTTGGAAGTAGCTGTTGTTGTGGCAGCAGCTGTTGTTGTTGTCGCTTCCGCTGTGGTTGTTTTAGGGGCAGCTGTGACTGTTTTGAGTGCTGTTGTGGTTGATGTACCTGTAGCTGTAGTTGTTGTAGGTGCAGCTGCAGTTGTTGTTGGTGCAGCTGTAGTTGTGGCAGCAGCTGTGGTTGTTGTGGGAGCCATTGAGTTTGTTGTTGCGGCAGCTGTGGTTGTGGGATCAGCTGTTGTTGTGTTGGTGGAAGCTGTGGTTGTTGTTGGAGCATCCGGGGTGGCCTTGGTAGTTGTGGCAGCTGTAGCTGTAACACCACAGAAGTTAACTCATAGAAATCTACTCTATATAAGTGTCATGTGTCAGTGATGGCTTATTCTACTTGCACTAATAGAGGTTTTATCAACAGCGAGGAATGTGTTCCCCTGAGACAGAGATTCAGTCAATCCCTGCTCTGCCCTGGTTGCATTTGGAACCACAGTCTCATTCTTGAAAATAAGTGTCATGTCGACAATCACTGAGCCACTCCTGTAGAAAAAGATACAGTCAAAGGGATGTCGTATTTATTTTCAGGTGAGGTGCTTTAAAACTTGTTATGGCTGGGGGTAGTATTGAGTAGCTTGGATGAATAAGGTGCCCAGAGTAAACTGTCTGCTACTCAGGCCCAGTCGCTAATATATGCATATTATTAATCAAACCAGGAAGTGGGAAATCTGAGGTTTGTAGTTTTTCAACTCATTCCCTATCGAATGCACAGTGTCTATGGGTCAAATTGCACTTCCTATGGCGTCCACTAGATGTCAACAGTCTTTAGAACCTTGTTTGATGCTTCTACTGTGAGGTGGGAGCGAATGAGAGGGGAATGAGTCAGAGGTCTGGCAGAGAGCCAGAGTAACTGTTTTCATACCTGCTGTGGTTCTTGTTGGTGCGGCTGTGGTTATTGTGAGTGCAGCTGTGGTTGTTGTATCTTTGACTGTGGCTGTTGTTGTTTTGGATTCAATTTGGTTGTTGTAGAAGTGGCTGTGGTTGTTGTGTAGGAGGCTGTGGTTGTTGTAGCCGCAGCTGTTGTTGATGAAGCTGTCCTAACTTCAGCCTTGATAGTTGTGGCAACTGTGGCGGTTACAGCAGCTGAAACTGTAGTTTTTGTCCCTGTAAGACCATAGAAGATAACTACTAAAAATATACCTAATATTAATGTGCCATGTGTCAATGTTGAAAGAGATGATAATGACAACAAGGTCTTAACTTGCAGTCAGTGAAATAATCTGTCTGTAAACAATTGTTTGGAAAAATTTCAAAGTAGATGTCCTAACTGACTTGCAAAAACTATAGTTTGGTCACAAGAAATTTGTGGAGTGGTTGAAAAATGAGTTTTAATGACTCCAACCTAAGTGTATGTAAACTTCCGACTTCAACTGTATGTGCAGAGAACGTCTCTTTTCACGACACTGATGACAATGACGAAGAAACGTGGCTTACTTGCTCTGATGGATGCTGTTTCAACTGAAAGGTAGGCGCTCCCCTTGGACAGAGCTTTAGTAAATGCCTGCTCAACACTGCTTGTATCGGGAACCACTGTGTTGTTGAGTATAAGAGTCATGTTGACTATCACTGAACCGCTCCTGCAATGTAAAATATAATTTATATTCACAGGTAAAGTACAACAGCATTGTAAATGCTTTATGTAAAAGAGTCATGCATATCAGATTAAAATGAGAAACAAGTTTGTACTTATGAGAATGTATTGTCACGACATCTTTTGTATGTAATGGGATAGATTGGTCATTATGACAGATGATTCACCTGACAGAAGAACAATACAAAGAAGGTTTAAATAATGAGGAGTAAGCAGGTATTTTTTTTTAAACAGCTGAGGAATGGAACTGAAGAAGTATAACAACTCTCAAAATCATAGACAGACCTTCTACAAGGTCAACATTATAGTTTTAACTCAATGGAGCCAATGTCCAAATTTACCAAGAAATACAAAACATCATACCTCTGCAGAAACATTTGCTGCCAGATTCTTGAATGCTGCAGTGGAAGAGTCTGAATAGTCACTTATGAAGGGAAGTGCCATTCTGAATTCAAATTTCAGTCACCCCTCTTCTCCAGTGGGCTCTGCTGTTTAGTCTGCCAGCGCAATTGTAGAGGTTAAAGTTGTAGCAGGAGATTTTGCAGTGGAAGCAGCATTTATTGTGGCTGAATTAACATGGGTTGTAGTTATTTTAGTGATGGCTGCCGAACCACCAGTTGTTGTAGTGGATGGTGCATTTGATGCCGTGGAACCGGTTGCTGTAGTCTACAGGATTTGTTGTTGATACTGAACTTGTTCCAGAAGATGTCACTGTAGAACCAGTATGTGAGTTGGGAGAACCAAATAATGTTGACCCAGACGTGGTTGCTGTGGAAGCTGATTGTGTTTCTGTAATTGCCGTGGGAGTTTTGGTTGTGGCTCCGCTAATTAGAGTGAGGACTGAAATAATTGATGATTTGAGTTCTGGAAAAAAAGAAACCAAAATAGTACAATTTCCCTGTCCTCCCTGATATAATAATATAACATACTTGCTGTTTCATCAGCCGAGAATCCCAGATTCTTCAAATTCCTGAACAAATCCATGTTGATGTTAATTTGAAAGCATCTCATCTTTTGACTCTAGTGGCATAAAGGCATTTTGACAAGTATACGATATTAAATGATAGAATCATACATGCAAATGAAACATTATCAAATACTGTTTCAAATCATAGCAACACTGTAAGTTGCAATGATTTACATATGTTGAAGACATACAGCTGAAGTCGGAAGTTTACATACACTTATGTCGGAGTCATTAAAACTTGTTTTTCAACCACTCCACAAATGTATTGTTAAACAAACTATAGATGTGTCAAGTTGGTTAGGGCATCCACTTTGTGCATGACACAAGTAAATGTTCCAACAATTGTTTACAGACAGATTATTTCACTTATAATTCACTGTATCACGATTCCAGTGGGTCAGAAGTTTACATACACTAAATTGACTGTGCCTTTAAACAGCTTGGAAACTTCCAGAAAATTATGTCATGGCTTTAGAAGCTTCTGATAGACTAATTGAAATAATTTGAGTCAATTGGAGGTGTACCTGTGGATGTATTTCAAGGCCTACCTTCAAACGCAGTGCCTCTTTGCTTGACATCTTGGAAAAATCAAAAGAAATCGGTCAGGACCTCAGAAAAAAATCTGGTCTCCAGGGCTGGCAGAGACTTCCTCCTGCCCAGCGCTGCCAGAGTCTCCCTTCTGTCCTGAGCCGCCAGAGTCTCCCTTCTGTCCTGAGCCGCCAGAGTCTCCCGTCTGTCCTGAGCCGCCAGAGTCTCCCCTCTGTCCTGAGCCACCGGAAACGCCAGCCAGCCCGGAGCCGCCGGAGCCGTCAGCCAGCCAGGAGCCGCCGGAGCCATCGGCCAGCCAGGAGCCAGAATCTCCCGTTCATTCGGGACCCATGGCTAGGGTCCCCAGTCGGAGGTCGGCTGTGAGGGTCGCCGCTCGTAAGAGGCCACTGGGGCTGTTGAGGAGGCGGACAAAAACTGTGGTGAAGTGGGGTCCACGTCCCGTGCCAGAGCCGCCACCGCGGACAGACGTCCACCCAGACCCTCCCCCATAGGTTCAGGTTTTGCAGCCGGAGTCCAGTTGTGTATATTACATGTGCTTTATTCATTCATACTTTATTTTTAAATTCCATATTGTATGCTGTATGACTGCGTATGCTGTATGACAAAATCACTGTTTTACTAGGTCTTCAAAGTAAATAAGAACTTACTTTTATAACTGCTGAATACCAACTAGCAATCACTTAGATTAGATCATGTATTTTCAGGTGGAGATACCTCACGGGAGATGAAGCAACTGCTGCCCTTCCCTTTCGATGTGCTCTCTTCCGTCTATTCTCTCTCCCTCTCCATGTCTGCCCCACACCAGAGAGGAAGAGGCGAAGCGAGAGGTTTGACTCTCAACAAAGTCTGTCCAAAATAATCCCAATGTGTTTTTATGGGCTTATTTTGGACCTAAGCTTGTTGCCTGCCTTCCCACCCTTCGGACAACGCCTTCCATTTTTATGGAGTCATGAGCATCTCGTCACTATACACAGATCTCTGCCCACACTGACAGTACAAGTAGGCAACACAATGGATTATGGTCATTGTAGTTATATACCACGTTTTCTGCGCTGAACAATATTGAATATTAGCCTGTTGGAAACTAAAACTCCCTCCTACATTGCACAGTTTGGGCTTGATCTGATTTCGCTCTAAAGAAACTGCACACTGGGCTCACAGAAAAAAAAATATTAAGTGGAATTAAAAGCTTTTTTTGGAATGTGAAATGTCAGAATAATACTAGAGAGAATAATTTATTTCAGCTTTCATTTATTTCATCACATTCCCATTGGGTCAGACGTTTGAATACATTCAATTAGTATTTGGTAGCATTGCCTTTAAATTGTTTAACTTCGGTCAAACATTTCGGGTAGCCTTCCACAAGCTTCTCACAATAAGTTGGGTGAATTTCGGCCCATTCCTCCTGACAGAGCTGGTGTAACTGAGTCAGGTTTGTAGGCCTCCTTGCAGCGCACATGCTTTTTCAGTTCTGCCCACAAATTTTCTGTAGGAATGTGGCCAGGGCTTTGTGATGGCCACTCCAATACCTTGACTTGGTTCTTTCCTTAAGCCATTTTGACACAACTTTGGAAGTATGCTTGGGGTCATTGTCTATTTGGAAGACCCATTTGCGACCAAGCTTTAACTTCCTGACTGATGTCTTGAAATGTTGCTTCAATATATACATACAATTTTCCATCCTCATGACGCCATCTATTTTGTGTAGTGCACCAGTCCCTCCTGTAGTGAAGCACCCCCACAACATAATGCTGCCATCCCCGTGCTTCACGGTTGGGATGGTGTCTTCAGCTTGCAAGCCTCTGCCTTTTTCCTCCAAACATAACGATCGTCATTATGGCCAAACAGTTCTATTTTTGTTTCATCAGACCAAAAAGTACGATCTTTGTCCCCATGTGCAGTTGCAAACCGTAGTCTGTCTTATTTATAGCAGTTTTGGAGCAGTGGCTTCTTCCTTGCTGAGCGGCCATTCAGGTTGTCGATATAGGACTCGTTTTACTGTGAATATAGAACATTTTGGACCTGTTTCCTCCAGCATCTTCACAAGGTCCTTTGCTGTTGTTCTGGGATAGAGTTGTACTTTTCGCACCAAAGTACGTTTATCTCTAGGAGACAGAACGCATCTCCTTCCTGAGCGGTATGACGGCTGTGTGGTCCCATGGTGTTTATACTTGCTTACTGTTATTTGTACAGATGAAAGTGGTACCATCAGGCGTTTGGAAATTGCTCAGTTTCTAGATGGTTATACAGCTTCCAAAATAAAGGAAACTTCATTAAATTAGTGTCACGCCTTGGTCATTGTATTTTGTGTTTTTGTTATATGTTTGGGTAGGCCAGGGTGTGACATGGGTTTATATGTTGTATTCGTATTGGGGTTTGTATTATTTGGGATTGCGGCTGATTAGGGGTGTGTCTAGTTAGGCTTGGCTGCCTGGGGCGATTCTCAATCAGAGTCAGGTGCTTGTCGTTGTCTCTGATTGAGAACCGTATTTAGTCAGCCTGACTTTCGCGTTGTATTTTGTGGGTGTTTGTTCCTGTCTCTGTGTTGTAGTCACCAGATAGGCTGTAATAGGTTTCACGTTCCGTTTGTTGTTTTCGTATTTCAGTTATTTCATGTACCGCAATTCATTCATTAAAGTCATGAATAACCTACACGCTGCATTTCGGTCTGACTCTCTTCATTCAACAGACAAACAACGTTACAATTAGGGATACAAAGTATGTCAATTGTTTTGAGATCTGGTGACTGAGGCGGCGATGGAACATGGTTCACATCGCGTTTATTTTCATTAAACCATACAGTGACCTATTTGATGGTCGGATGACATGACAGAAAGGTATGTATTCTCAAAAATGAGAAGGAAGATATTTGCATTCAAGTCTGATATGATGTGGTATCATAAGGGCGTTTTGGGTGAAGATTAGTGTTAAAATAATTTTAACAGTTAAATGCATGAATTTGGTGCACTTTGAGATGAACTGGTCCTTCTGTAGCTCAGTTGGTAGAGCATGGTGCTTGTAACACCAGGGTAGTGGGTTTGATCCCCGGGACCACCCATACGTAGAATGTATGCACACATGACTGTAAGTCGCTTTGGATAAAAGCGTCTGCTAAATGGCATATATTATTATTCTGACATTTCAGAATCTTAAAATAAAGTGGTGATTGTAACTGACCCAAGACACGGAATTGTCACTAGGATCAAATGTCAGGAATTGTGAAAAACTGAGTTTAAATGTATTTGGCTAAGGTGTATGTAAACTTCTGACTTCAGCTGTATATACTGTACTTTTTACCATCTATTACACCTTACCTATGCCGCTCGGCCATCGCTCATCCATGTAAAATAATATGTACATATTCTCATTCAGCCCCTCAATCAGATTTGTGTGTGTTAGGTAATTGTTGTGAAATTGTTCGATTGCTTGTTATATATTACTGCGCTATGAGAATTATACGCACAAGCATTTCGATATACTTGAATTCAAATTTGCTAACCATGTGTATGTGACCAATAACATTTTATTTTATTTTATTTGATGCCATGAGACTCCTGAACAGCTAATCAAAGGGCTAGCCAGACCCCTCTGTTACGCTGCTGCTTCTCTCTGTTTATTACCTATGCATAGTCACTTTAACTACCTACATGCCCCCACACACAGACTTCCCCCTGTACTTTATATAGCCTCACTATTGTTGTTTTCCTGCTGCTGTTTTTTGTTACTTATTTTTTATTTTTTACTTAAGACTTTCTTTTCTTAACTTGTTAAAGTATTGTTGGTTAAGGGTATGTAAGTAAGCATTTGAATGTAAGGTCTCTACACCTGCTGTATTAGGCGCATGTGACAAATACAATTTCATTTCATTTCATTTGAATGAGTAGGTGTCTCAACTTTTGACTTGTACTATATGTCTGTTACCCAAATAAATTCAATTCCAAAGAAATTAAATGGTAATTTAGCTTTGATTTTGAATTGTAGACGCCTTTTAGTTATACCAAACATATATCAAATATATTTGAAAGAATATTGAATTTGGCCTTTACGACTATAGCCCATAGGAACACATCGAATAACACCTTCATAGATGAAAAAAAACAGCCACAAAAGTAATCATAAGGAATGAGGTTTTAAATCTATTTTGCATGTCGTTCATCACACAATTTGTGAATATCTGGGTTTTCATTTAATCAGTGGACACCACTCTTTTTTGCAGATTTTTCTATTGTGTTATTGACTGTAGGTTTGTTTATCCCATGTTTAACTGTTGTTTTTGTCGCACTGCTTTGATTTATCTTGGCCAGGTATCAGTTGTAAATTAGAATTTGTTCTCATCTGGCCTACCTGGTTAAATAAAGGTGAAATTAAAAATAAATTCAAAATTACAAACCTGTCATAATTGTTTTCTTTACTAAAGTATAGTTATATTATTATTACTATTGCTAAAGGTATTGTATAAGTGTATACATACACATTTTGTTGTAAGAGATATAACTTGTACTTTCTAAGAATGTAGCAGAAATGTGCAGAAAGTAGTTTTAAATGCATTTTATTGAACGGAAACAATAACAGTCTTGAACTTTTTTTTGTCAATATAGTGATATATTCTTATATACTCTACAATGAGGAATTCTACTTCAAAGTACAAGTCTTCTCCCATTTTGTTATCCATTGCCCCCACCCACAAGGTGTATAAACAACAACAGTAAATAAGAATAAAATAAGATGATAGATGCAAAACAAAAACGTGAAGAACATAAATCAATCAACTCTAATTATCACATGTAGGACAGTATGCAAATGTATGTGCATGGACTTTATAGATGTATTTCTCACATGTGCAGCACATAGTATTTGTTTTACAGTCCTTCCTTGTGGGGCAGAATTGGGATCTCCTCCTCTTGCCTGCCCCAGCTGCAGCCTCAGGTGGATCAAGACAAGATTCAGCCACCTGAACAGCTTTCACAAGCGCAGGAGAGGCTGCTGTGCGGGGGATGCGCTCCATTCTTTGAATGTGTGGGGTTACAAGTGCCTTTCCCAGCTGCTCCAGGAACACCCTTCTCTTGTTTCTCTTATCAGGCATCCAGGTAGGGTTGATCTTGTTCCATATTACTAAGGTATTGTATGAGGACACATCAAAGATATTATGGAAGATGACCGGGGGCCAGCGGGCAGTCATCCTCCTGCAGCTGTAAGTTTCAATCACCTTGTCCAGGTTGCCCAGGTCTCCTTTCTTGTGGTTGTAGTCCAAGACGATGGCTGGCTTCCTGTCCTCAAAATCACTGATCTCAACCTTTGTGCGCAGGAGAACCACATTCTTGTTCCTCTTTGGGAGATAAGAAACTAGAGTGGTGGTGGGGGTGAAGGCAAATTTTGATAAGAATGCCTCTCTCCCCCTTGTTGCAAGGAGTTCAGGGGGGAAATCACGCTTTTTTTTTGTGCCAACCATGGTGGTCTTCCTCTTCAGGAGCTGCTGGCTGAGAAGAAATTGTCATTATGCCCCCTCAGTCCATCTGTCACATTAAGCACAACCTGCATCCCCTGGTTCTTCCCTGGGCCTCCACTGGTCGGCTTCCCTGTGTTGACTTAGGTCTTCCAAGTGTAGCTGGATTGTGCGTCACAGGCCACCCATATCTTGATGCCATACTGGGCATATACTGCCGGAAAGGACAGCAACCTTTTGACCAAAGAGATTACTATCAGTAATTAGTATCCTTGTCACAAAATACAATCCCCTAAATCAATGATATTACAGTAATACATAATAAAATTAACAGTGAAAATGACTTATATTGCAGATATGAAAATAAACATTAACCTCTGAATGGAACCAGTTGCTCATCCACTGTTACTTCAGGCCCAGGGTTGTAGAGGTATGGCAGAAGCTCCACCCACTTCTCCCAGACCTCTCTTAAGGCCTCCAGTTTGTCTCTCACATGTCTTGTAGGTCTTTTATTTTTTTATTTTTTATTTCACCTTTATTTAACCAGGTAGGCTAGTTGAGAACAGGTTCTCATTTACAATTGCGACCTGGCCAAGATAAATCAAAGCAGTGTGACACACAACAACACAGAGTTACACATAGAATAAAGAAACAAACAGTCAACAATTCAGTAGAAAAAGTATATATAAAGTGTGTGCAAATGAGGTTGGATAAGAGAGGTAAGGCAATAAATAGGCCATGGTGGCGAAGTAATTACAATATAGCAATTAAACACTGGAATGGTAGATGTGCAGAAGATGATTGTGCAAGTAGAGATACTGGGGTGCAAAGGAGCAAAATAAATAACAATATAGGGAGGAGGTAGTTGGGGTGGCTATTTACAAATGGGCTATGTACAGGTGCAGTCATCTGTGAGCTGCTCTGACAGCTGGTGCTTGAAGCTAGTGAGGGAGATATGAGTCTCCAGCTTCAGTGATTTTTGCAGTTCGTTCCAGTCATTGGCAGCAGAGAACTGGAAGGAAAGGCGGCCGAAAGATGAATTGGTTATGGGGAGGACCAGTGAAATATACCTGCTGAAGTGCGTGCTACGGGTGGGTGCTGCTATGGTGACCAGTGAGCTGAGATAAGATGGGGCTTTACCTAGCAAAGACTTATAGATGAGCCAGTGGGTTTGGTGACGAATATGAAGCGAGGGCCAGCCAATGAGAGCATTTAGGTGGCAGTGGTGGGTAGTATATGGGGCTTTTGTGAAAAAATGGATGGCACTGTGATAGACTGCATCCAATTTGCTAAGTAGAATTTTGGATGCTATTTTGTAATGACATCGCCGAAGTCAAGGATCGGTAGGATAGTGAGTTTTATGAGGGTATGTTTGGCAGCATGAGTGAAGGATGCTTTGTTGCAAAATAGGAAGCCGAGGCAGGTGTGGGCAGCGATCGGTTGAAGAGCATGCATTTAGTTTTCCTTGCATTTAGGAGCAGTTGTAGGCCACTGAAGGAGATTTGTATGGCATTGAAGCTCGTCTGGAGGTTATTTAACACCGTTTCCAAAGAAGGGCCATAAGTATACAGAATGGTGTCGTCTGCGTAGAGGTGGATCAGAGAATTTCCAGCAGCAAGAGCGACATCATTGATGTATGCAAAGAGTTGGCCCGATGATTTAACCCTGTGGCACCCCCATAGAGACTGCAAGAGGTCCGGACAACAGGCGCTCCTATTTGACACACTGAACTCTGTCTGAGAAGTAGTTGGAGAACCTGGCGAGGCAATCATTTGAGAAACCAAGGCTGTTGAGTCTGCCATTGGGTCTTGACTCACTGTTATCATATCGTGGCATTCTTGAGAAAGTGTGAAGGACTTTCAGTGGAATCATAGCACAGAAAATCGCCCTGGGACCTATACACACCCACTAAGTGTAGCAGCCCTATGTAGGCATGCAGGTCAATCTCATCCATCCTGTTCCAGTTGTTTCCATATTTACGGAAATCCTCCAAATTTATCATCCCCAGGATTATTTTTTCAATGGCTTTTGTGATGAACATGTAGAATGTTGAGGCTATGTCCTCAGCATGGGCAAATGCATTTATTGTGGGCCCTTGGGTCATCCTTATGACATTTTGTGCTGCCATCCTGCCCTGGTTGTCATATGGTGACAAGGACCATGTTATTGTGCTGTTCTTTGACAAAAAGTGATCTCTTTCAGTTTGGAGGATTTCCTCTTCATCTGAAGATGATGCCTCGTGCTCTGGGATGTATTCTTCCCGATCTTCCTCTCCAGATACCCCCTCCTCTTCTAAATCATTGTTCTCTTGTTCCTCATGGACATCTGAAAACAATCAGGCACTGAGACGTGCCTTCATGGCTTCAGGAAAGAGAGAACTCTGGGGACTGTCATCTGCAGCACCTTTATAGCCTCTGACTGCATTCCCCATTAATAAACAATGCTTTCAAGAAATGTTTATTTTGTCTTTTGTTTTTTCTGAAATTGTTTTTTTGTTGTCTGTGGAGGAGAGGGGAGATGCTGCACATGCACAAGAACGTTTTAGTTTTGCCTGAGTTCAATCAGTAGCACACAATCTCAATTTCTCCATTTCCGGCACGGGTGGAGCGCAGGCATAAGACGAACAGCACCCTCCCAGCGCCCCGGAGACACAGTACGCAGAGCCGGCGCAGGATACCCTGGGCCGAAACGGCGCACCGGAGACCAAACATGCTGGGCTGGCACAATCCGCCCTGGCTGTATGCCTACTCTCGCATGGCACTTGCGGGGGGCTGGCCTATAGCACTCCGGGATATGAGCGCTCACACCGTGCGCTTCACCGCATAACACGGTGCCTGACCAGTACTACGCTGCTTCCGGTAAGCACGGGGAGTTGGCTCAGGTCAATCGCCTGACTCCGCCAATCTCCCCGTGTGTCGCCCCCAAAAAATGCCTCTAGTGCTGCGCTGCCTTACCTCATATCTCCGCTTCCATTTCAGCTTTCGGGAGGCTATATTCCCCAGCCTGACTCCAGGGTCCCTTACCGTCTAGTATCTCCTCACAAGTCCAGGAGTCCCGAACCCTCTGCTCCTCCTTACCACACTGCTTGGTCCGTTGGTGGTGGGTAGTTCTGTAATGGTCTTCGTCTTCATCGGATGAGGAGTAGGACGGATCAGACCAAAACGCAGTGTGGTAAGTGTCCATGATCATTTATTAACATGGAACACGAAAATACAAAATAACAAAGTGAATGTAAGAAATGAAAATCGAAACAATCCTGAAAGGTGAAAACACAAAACAGGAAACAACTACCCACAAACACCAGGTGGGAAAAGGCTACCTAAGTATGGTTCTCAATGAGAGACAACGATAGACAACTGCCTCTGATTGGGAACCATACCAGGCCGAAAAATAGAAAAACAACAGAAGAACTCACGCCCGACCAAACCAAAAAAACATAGAAAAACAACATAGAATGACCCACGACCCGAAAACTCTTTATTCCGCAATACTCCCAATCAGACAGAAAACAAAACATAAAAACAAAATAGAGACATAAATAAGGAACTCAGAAATGGCATCTCAGGGCGAACATAATACAAGGATCCGACAAGGACAGAAGTGAAATAGGGACTCTAATCAGAAGACAAAATAGGGAACAGGTGTAAAAGACTAAATGTGAGTTATTGTGGTGTGTAAATGATTTTATAACGTGGGGTCAAAAATGACCCTAAGACAATCTTTGTACCCTGGTGGTGTTCAGCTTTCATGGAAATATGAACAAAGGTGATGCTTCACTTTTTCTAATGTTGGGGTCACTCTAGGAAAAGTCATAAATGTCAAGTTGAAAAAATATCCCTGATTTCTCTTCTTTTAAACATAGTGGCTTTAAAGGGAAATGTATGACCCTTAAGACATCACAAGGGTGAAGCTGATTTGTACTCTTGGACTTATTTAGGCTTGCCATAACAACGGAGTTGAATACTTATTAACTTAAGACATTTCAGATGTTCTTTTTCTATTAATTTATAAAATGTCTAAAAACGTCATTTGTCTTTGACATGATGGGGTATTGTGTGTAAACCACTGACACAAAATCTTAATTTAATACAATTTAAATAGGCTGTAACATTTTCTTTCTGAAAAAATGAGGGGGTGTGAATACTTCCTGAAGGTAGTGTATGATATCTGTTATGAGATCTCACTTGCTGATACTTCCTCCAGACAATATTTTGTTTGTCAGGCATTTCGGGAACGTACAATTTAGTGATTTACCGACTGTTGAACATTGTCAAGTTCAGGGCACTCAATATCTCAGATGACTACAGTCTGTATAATGTAGTATGTAGACTGCAACAACATTGATAAGATTCATTTTAGTTTATTTCAGTGTTATTACAATACATCTACTATCTAAAGGCTATTTGTTAATACGTGTTTATTGGTATACGGTTTTATATGGCAATATTTATTCAAGGGTTTTCAAAGTCATTTCCAAAGATTACAACGTATGGCTGGAGTTGGGTTACAATAAGGAAAAATATAGATGACAGAATAGACAATTAGGTTTACATGCTTATTTCATAATTGAATTGGTTAATTTCATTTAAATAATATTACATTATTCATAAGCTATTGCAATATACTAAAACAAAATGTAAATATTAAATAGCAGAACATCACACAATTTCACAATGATACATGTTCTGGTATTGTGGCAGAATTAGCTTCATTACATTATCAGCTTAATGGGTTTAATTGAGTACTAGAGTTATTTTGTTCAGAAGAAATAGATCAGTATTGAAGCAAGTAATATAGTGACCATTTCTTGAGGTCTGTTTCTTGCCATAGCGCTGCTGGAGGTATTTGAACCCTCTGTAGTGTTTGTGGTTGCTGCTGGCGTGACTGTCGTGGTGGTTGCAGTAGTCGTAGCTGTAGTCGTAGCATTAGTTGTCGAGTTCCGGAGTTCTGTTAAAAAATAATCAGATTTTGACCATTTAAAAGCCTCTGCAAAGCCTTCCCAAAGTCTAGATTCTTGCAAAAAAATTAAAGATAAGCTGTAGACCACCTGAACAAAATAATGATTTATCCAAATCAGGGATAATCAACTGGTGTCCAGCAGCATCTCTTTAGTATATTATACAGTAGATCCGGAAAGTATTCAGACCCCTTGACTTTTTCCCCATTTTGTTACGTTACAGGCTTATTCTAAAATTGATTTAACAGTTTTTTCCCTCATCAATCTACTCACAAAACTGCATGATGACAAAGCAAAAACAGGTTTTTAGACATTTAATGTAAAAAAAAACAGAAATACCTTATTGCCATAAGTATTCAAACCCTTTGCTATGAGACATGAAATTAAGCTCAGGTGCATCCTCTTTCCATTGATCATCCTTGAGATGTTTCTACAACTTTTAGTCCACCTGTGATGAATTCAATTGATTGGACATGATTTGTAAAAACACACACCTATATAAGGTCCCACAGTTGACACTGCATGTCAAAGCAAAAACCAAGCCATGAGGTCGAAGGAATTATCTGTATAGTTCTGAGACAGGAATGTGTCTAGGCACAACTCTGGGGAAGGGTACCAAAACATTTCTGCAGCATTGAAGATCCCTAAAAACACAGTGGCCTCCATCATTCTGAAATGGAATAAGTTTGGAGCAACAAGACTCTTCCTGGAGCTGGCTGCCCGGCCAAACTAAGTAATCAGGGGAAAAAGGGCCTTGGTCAGGGAGGAGACCAAGAACATGATGGTCACTCTGACAGAGCTCTATAGTTCCTCTGTGGAGATGGGAGAACCTTCAAGAAGGACAACCATCTCTGCAGCTTTCCACCAATCAGGCCTTTATGGTAGTGTGGCCAGAAGGAAGCCACTTCTCAATAAAACAGCCCGCTTGGAGTTAGTCAAAAGGCACTTAAAGACTCTCAAACCATGAGAAACAAGATTATCTGGTTTGATGAAACCAAGATTGTATTCTTTGGCTATAATGTCAAACGTCTTGTCTAGAGGAAACCTGATACCATCCCTATGGTGAAGTATGGTGGTGGCAGCATCATGCTATGGGGATGTTTTTCAGCAGCGGAAACTCTCCAAATGCAGGTGTGACAAGCTTGTAGAGCCATACCCCAGAAGACACGAGGCTATAATTGCTGCCAAAGGTGCGTCAACTAATTATTGATTAAATGGTCTGAAAACGTACGTAAATGTTATATTCAGTGTTTTACTTCTAAAACATTTGCAAAACTTTCTTCACCCGTTTTTGCTTTGTCATTATGACGTATTGTATGAAGATTGATCAGGTGGAAAAAGTTATTTAACCTCTATGGGATCGGTGTCCCTAAATTGGGACAGTTTTCGCTCAATATGCAATAATGTGACGAGAATGACGTTGTAAACAAAAGCCAAATCCGGGACATCGACATGTCTAATATGGGCAGAAATCTTAAATTGTTGTTCATTGAACTGCAGTGTCCCATTTACAGCATCTATTACAGCAAAAAATAACATGCTATTATTTTGAGGATAGTGCACAACAACAACACACTTTTATCACAGAACATGGTTCGATACATTCACCTCTGAAGGTAAAAAATGTACTTACATTCATTAATCTTGTTCTGATTTGTCATCCTGAGTGTCCCAGAAATAAAATGTAGCACAATTTTGTTTGATAAAATCCCTGTTTATAATCAAATGTAGGAATTGGGTTCTACAGTTTGACCCCACTGCTGCATTTTTAGAATAAGGCTGTAGCATAACAAAGTGTGGAAAATGTCAAGGGGTCTGAATACTTTCTGAATGCACTGTAGATATATACACAGTATATATATTTAGGGACTCTGTCAGGGTCTCAACTTACTGTTGAGTGTTAGAATAATAGAATATACAAGGTGTAAAACTTTTTTTAAATGATCTGTCCCATGGCAAAATGTGTACATTTGCAGCAAACTCGCAATTGTAACAATTTTGTTACGCCCAATGGCAAATGTGGGATGTGGGTATGAAGACCCACCAGCCACTGCAACCTCTCACGTCTTTTTGTTGCCTACAACTCCATCAAAGTTCTCCATTCCTGATTCAAATAATCAGTGATGCAAACCAGAGAACCAGAATAATTTCTACGGGTAAAGATAGTCTTATAAGAGACTACTATGATTGAAATGGTTATGAAATGAAAAGATAGACCTTTAAATGAGGTACAGTGTTTCAAGTATGATGTAATTTGGTCACAACTGATGAAACCAGAGCTGGTAAATAAGCTTTGGGCATAAAAAACAACACAGACGGGAATATTGATTCAAACAATCATCTGTACTCTACGAATTTTCATAAATATTGTGTTAAGATTCATCCTTACCAGCTTTGATACTGCCAGGAATAACATCTAAGAAAACTGTGGACGTGTTGATGGTTGTCTTGAGGGAGTCCTCTACATTTGTAACGTTAGGGACCACAGACTGGCGTGTGAAGATCAAGTTGGTTGTCACACCCACAGACCCAGACCTAAAAATCAAAGAAGTAGAATGTATGTGAAATGGGATAAAAGTTATTATTATTGGTTGTAGTAGTATTAGTATGATTAAATAATGGTAAACGTAAATAACACACTTGTTCTAGCTGCAAGAAAGTTGTAGAAATATGGACCAAAATGAAAACTGAACATACCAAAAACTGATGATGATGCATCTGAGGAAGATCACAGGATATACATTTTTGTATCCTCGAGTCAACTGTAGAAAGATATCAGAGGGCCGAATGAGTATTTTAAGGACAAAACATGTGTAGTAGTTACTAATAACTCTCAAGCAAGATATTTTAGTATATGTCCATTTCAATATTTATATTAATGATAAACTTTTACCTCAGTTGTGACATTTAAAGCCAAAGTAATGTAATCCAAGGAATTTGAATCTTTGTAGGCTTCCATAAACGTACGGTTCAACCGGAACTTTAGAATAAGTACACCTTCATTTGACGCTGGAGGGTTTGTGGATGCGGTGGTTGGGGAAACAGTTATTGTTGTCTTAGCAGCTGTAGTTGACGTTGGTGCAGCTGTAGCTGTTGTAGTTACAGCAGCTGTGGTTGTTGTGGCTGAAACTATGGTTGTTGTGTGGTGGGTGTTGGTGGTCTTTGCAGCAACTGTGGTTGTTGATGGTGAAGCTGTGAGTGTAGTGGGAGCTGCTGTGGTTGATGTTGGCACTGTTGCGGTTGTTGTGGGAGCAGTTGTAGTTGTTATAGGGGTGGCTGTTGTTGTCATAGCAGCAGCTGGGGATGTTGTTAGTGCAAATGTTGTGGTTGTGGATGCAGCTGTGGTAGCGGTGTATGCAGCTGTGGTGGTCGTTGGAGCACCTGTGGTTGTTGTGAGGTTAGCTGTAATTGTGGTAGGGCTAGTAGTGATGGTTGTTACAGAAGCTTTTGTTGTTGCTGTTGTTGTTATGGCAGCTGTTGTAGAAGGAGCAACTGTGGTTGTTGTGGGAGCTCCTGTTGTTGTGGGAGCCACTGTTGTTTTAACAGGAGCTGTAGTTGTCATCTGTGTAAATGTGGTTGTTGTTTGATCAGCTGTGTTTGTTATGGGAGTAGCTGTGTTTGTTGAGGGGACAGCTGTGGTTATTGTGAGAGCAGCTGTGGTTGTTTTGGGTGCAGCTGTTGTTGTGGGGATATCGGTAGTTGTTGTGGAAACAGCTGTGGTTGTAAGGGAAGCTGTTGTGGTTGTGGGAGAAGCTGTAATTGTTGTGGGAGAAGCTGTAGTTGTTGTGGGTGCAGCTGTATTTGTTGTAGCCCCAGATGTAGACAACATTGGTGCTACTGTGATCGTTGTGGGACCAGCTGTAGTTGTTGTAAGGGACGTTGTTGTGGTTGTGGGACTTGCTGTAGTTGTGGAAGCAGATGTGTTTGTTTTGGGTGAGTCTGTGGTTGTTGTGGGAGCAGCTGTGTTTGTACTGGGAGCAGCTGTGGTTGTTGTGGGTGAGGTTTTTGGTGTTGTTGCTCTAGCTATGGTTGATGTTGTTGTATCGTCAGCTGTAGATGATGAAGGCGAGATTTTGGGTGTTGTTGCTGTAGCTGTTGTTATTGTTGTAGCAGCAGCTGTGGTTGTGGTTGTTGTGGCTGCATCTGTCGTGGTTGTAGCTACAGCTGTACTTGTCATAGCTGCTGCTGTAGATGTCATTAATGTTGCTGTGTTTTTTGGGGGGGAAGCTGTGCTTGTAGTAATGGAAGCTATTATGGTTGTGGGAGCTGCTGTAGTGGTGGGAGCAGATGTGGTTGTTGGTTCAGTTGTTGTGGGAAGGTCTTCGGATGTTGTAGTAGTAGCTGTGGTTGTTGTGGACAGGGTTTCATTTGTTGTGGGGAGGTCTTCGGATGTTGTAGCAGGAGCTGTGGTTGTTGTGTGCAGGGGTTCAGTTGTTGTGGGAAGGTCTTCGGATGTTGTAGCAGGAGCTGTGGTTGTTGTGGGCAGGGGCTCAGTTGTTGTGGGAAGGTCTTCGGATGTTGTAGCAGGAGCTGTGATTGTTGTGGGCAGGGGTTCAGTTGTTGTGGGAAGGTCTTCGGATGTTGTAGCAGGAGCTGTGGTTGTTGATGGGCAGGAGCTGTGGGTTCAGTTGTTGTTGGGAAGGTCTTAGCAGGAGCTGTGATGTTGTGGGCAGGGGTTCAGGAGCTGTGGTTTGTTGTGGGCAGGGGTTCAGTTGTTGTGAGAAGGTCTTCGGATGTTGTAGCAGGAGCTGTGATTGTTGTGGGCAGGGGTTCAGTTGTTGTGGGAAGGTCTTCGGATGTTGTAGCAGAAGCTGTGGTTGTTGTGGGCAGGGGTTCAGTTGTTGTGGGAAGATTGTTTCCGGATGTTGTAGGTTTCGGATGTTGTATCTGGAGCTGTGGTTGTTGTGGACAGGGTTCAGTTGTTGTGGGAATGTCTTCGGATGTTGTAGCAGGAGCTGTGGTTGTTGTGGGCAGGGGTTCAGTTGTTGTGGGAAGGTCTTCCGATGTTGAGGCAGGAGCTGAGGTTGTTGTGGGCAGGGGTTCAGTTGTTGTGGGAAGGTCTTCGAATGTTGTAGCAGGAGCTGTGGATGTTGTGGGCAGGGGTTCAGTTGTTGTGGGAAGGTCTTCGGAAGTTGTAGCAGGAGATGTGGTTGTTGTGGGCAGGGGTTCAGTTGTTGTGGGAAGGTCTTCGGATGTTGAGCAGGAGCTGTGGTTGTTGTGGGCAGGGGTTCAGTTGTTGTGGGAAGGTCTTCGGATGTTGTAGCAGGAGCTGTGGTTGTTGTGGGCAGGGGTTCAGTTGTTGTGGGAAGGTCTTCGGAATGTTGTGATTTTTGTGGGCAGGGGTTCAGAGCTAGGTTTTGGATGTTGTGGGCAGGGGTTCAGTTTGTTGTTGTGGGAAGGTCTTCGGATGTTGTAGCAGGAGCTGTGATTGTTGTGGGCAGGGGTTCAGTTGTTGTGGGAAGGTTTACGGATGTTGTAGCAGGAGCTGTGGTTGTTGTGTGGGCAGGGGTTTCAGCTGTGGATGTTGTGGGAAGTTCTTGTCTTTGAATGTTGTAGCAGGAGCTGTGGATGTTGTGGGCAGGGGTTCAGTTGTTGTGGGAAGGTCTTCGGAAGTTGTAGCAGGAGCTGTGATTGTTGTGGGCAGGGGTTCAGTTGTTGTGGGAAGGTTTCCGGATGTTGTAGCAGAAGCTGTGGTTGTTGTGGGCAGGGGTTCAGTTGTTGTGGGAAGGTTTCCGGATGTTGTATCAGGAGCTGTGGATGTTGTGGGCAGGGGTTCAGTTGTTGTGGGAAGGTCTTCGGATGTTGTAGCAGGAGCTGAGGTTGTTGTGGGCAGGGGTTCAGTTGTTGTGGGAAGGTCTTCGGATGTTGTAGCAGGAGCTGTGGTTGTTGTGGGCAGGGGTTCAGTTGTTGTGGGAAGGTCTTCGAATGTTGTAGCAGGAGCTGTGGATGTTGTGGGCAGGGGTTCAGTTGTTGTGGGAAGGTCTTCGGAAGTTGTAGCAGGAGCTGTGATTGTTGTGGACAGGGGTTCAGTTGTTGTGGGAAGGTCTTCGGATGTTGTAGCAGGAGCTGTGGTTGTTGTGGTCAGGGGTTCAGTTGTTGTGGGAAGGTCTTTGAATGTTGTAGCAGGAGCTGTGGATGTTGTGGGCAGGGGTTCATTTGTTGTGGGAAGGTCTTCGGAAGTTGTAGCAGGAGCTGTGATTGTTGTGGGCAGGGGTTCAGTTGTGGGAAGGTTTCCGGATGTTGTATCAGGAGCTGTGGTTGTTGTGGACAGGGGTTCAGTTGTTGTGGGACGGTCTTCGGATGTTGTAGCAGGAGCTGTGGTTGTTGTGGGCAGGGGTTCAGTTGTTTTGGGAAGGTCTTCGGATGTTGTAGCAGGAGCTGAGGTTGTTGTGGGCAGGGGTTCAGTTGTTGTGGGAAGGTCTTTGGATGTTGTAGCAGGAGCTGTGGTTGTTGTGGTCAGGGGTTCAGTTGTTGTGGGAAGGTCTTTGAATGTTGTAGCAGGAGCTGTGGTTGTTGTGGGCAGGGGTTCATTTGTTGTGGGAAGGTCTTCGGATGTTGTAGCAGGAGCTGTGATTGTTGTGGGTGGTTCAGTTGTGGGGGCAGGGGTTCAGCTGTGGTTGTTGTGGAAGTTGTTGTGGGGTCTTCGGATGTTGTAGCAGGAGCTGTGGTTGTTGTGGGCAGGGGTTCAGTTGTTGTGGGAAGGTCTTCGGATGTTGTAGCAGGAGCTGTGGTTGTTGTGGGCAGGGGTTCAGTTGTTGTGGGAAGGTCTTCGGATGTTGTAGCAGGAGCTGTGGTTGTTGTGGGCAGGGGTTCAGTTGTTGTGGGAAGGTCTTTGGATGTTGTAGCAGGAGCTGTGGTTGTTGTGGTCAGGGGTTCAGTTGTTGTGGGAAGGTCTTTGAATGTTGTAGCAGGAGCTGTGGATGTTGTGGGCAGGGGTTCAGTTCTTGTGGGAAGGCCTTTGAATGTTGTAGCAGGAGCTGTGGATGTTGTGGGCAGGGGTTCAGTTGTTGTGGGAAGGTCTTCGGATGTTGTAGCAGGAGCTGTGGTTGTTGTGGGCAGGGGTTCAGTTGTTGTGGGAAGGTTTCCTGATGTTGTATCAGGAGCTGTGGTTGTTGTGGACAGGGGTTCAGTTGTTGTGGGAAGGTCTTCGGATGTTGTAGCAGGAGCTGTGGTTGTTGTGGGCAGGGGTTCAGTTGTTGTGGGAAGGTCTTCGGATGTTGTAGCAGGAGCTGAGGTTGTTGTGGGCAGGGGTTCAGTTGTTGTGGGAAGGTCTTCGGATGTTGTAGCAGGAGCTGTGGTTGTTGTGGGCAGGGGTTCAGTTGTTGTGGGAAGGTCTTCGAATGTTGTAGCAGGAGCTGTGGATGTTGTGGGCAGGGGTTCAGTTGTTGTGGGAAGGTCTTCGGAAGTTGTAGCAGGAGCTGTGATTGTTGTGGACAGGGGTTCAGTTGTTGTGGGAAGGTCTTCGGATGTTGTAGCAGGAGCTGTGGTTGTTGTGGGCAGGGGTTCAGTTGTTGTGGGAAGGTCTTTGAATGTTGTAGCAGGAGCTGTGGATGTTGTGGGCAGGGGTTCAGTTGTTGTGGGAAGGTCTTCGGAAGTTGTAGCAGGAGCTGTGATTGTTGTGGGCAGGGGTTCAGTTGTTGTGGGAAGGTTTCCGGATGTTGTAGCAGGAGCTGTGGTTGTTGTGGGCAGGGGTTCAGTTGTTGTGGGAAGGTCTTCGGATGTTGTAGCAGGAGCTGTGGTTGTTGTGGGACAGGGGTTCAGTTGTTGTGGGAAGGTCTTCGGATGTTGTAGCAGGAGCTGTGGTTGTTGTGGGCAGGGGTTCAGTTGTTGTGGGAAGGTCTTCGGATGTTGTAGCAGGAGCTGTGGTTGTTGTGGGCAGGGGTTCAGTTGTTGTGGGAAGGTCTTTGGATGTTGTAGCAGGAGCTGTGATTGTTGTGGGCAGGGGTTCAGTTGTTGTGGGAAGGTCTTCGGATGTTGTAGCAGGAGCTGTGGTTGTTGTGGGCAGGGGTTCAGTTGTTGTGGGAAGGTCTTCGGATGTTGTAGCAGGAGCTGTGGTTGTTGTGGGCAGGGGTTCAGTTGTTGTGGGAAGGTCTTTGGATGTTGTAGCAGGAGCTGTGGTTGTTGTGGGCAGGGGTTCAGTTGTTGTGGGAAGGTTTTCGGATGTTGTATCAGGAGCTGTGTTTGTTGTGGAC